>NC_088681.1:14153562-14456592 GCF_950023065.1 Planococcus citri
GATGGAGGTTGAAGGTATATGGAGGGATTAAGTTTTACAAAAACGTGCAAATTTTAAGAACCTGAAGGTCCCTATCAAAAATTTTAGTTTTTTAGATCATAAATGCCTCAAGTAAAATTCAATGGACTCAATAATAACCTTTAATCGACCGGAGCACAATTTTCCAAAACTAGTTTAGCCGAATAAAACATTCAAGACATTCAAGTAATTTCCGAGTATCTCCCAAACACTGACAAATTTTAAAAATTAATTGAAGGGAAGCTTTGGTGAAGCCTTAACCCCCCCCCCCCCAATCATCTGATTTATAAGATTGAGAATGTGGTATGAACCCATATTTAGGTATTCAGTCTCAGAGAAATCTGACAAAACTCCTATCTCAAACACTCCCCCTCCCCTTCTCCAAAAACAAAATCACAATAGAAAAGAAAAATCATGCGATGAAATCGGCAGAAACTTATTTTGACAATTTCCGCTCAAAAAAGTCACGTGGTTGCCTTTTTCAGATTTTTTGGAAACTAAAAAATCTAGAAATTCTTTCCAGAGGTTCCAAAACAGCTCGAGAGCATCACTAATTGATTTAAGAACTCAACAATATCTTTAGCTTCCACTTAAAGTTTATCAATTTCTGATTTTTTCAAGAGAATAGAACCATTGGAATTTTTATAAATTTAATTTAAACAAACAAACAAAAAACAGAAAATGAAATTCACCCCCGAAAATTTTTTCGTGAAGTTGGTATTTTGGATCCCTTCTATGTATTTTTCTTCATAAAATTTGAAAATCCCCCCCCCTCCCTCAAAAATTTCATCGCAGGAGAAAAATCTGAAATGATGAATTTTCAACATTTTTCCCCAAAAAGGTCACATGATTGCCTTTTATGGGATTTTCTAAAGTAGAGTAATATCCATCTCTTGATGACTGTGCTAAGTCTCTCCTTTACTGCTTAATATTTGAGTATTGACGGGTTTGTTTTTATCTGGATCCACAGTAGGTATCCTTAACATGCGTCTGTACCTGTAGCACCACATTTCAAATGCATCAATTTTGTCTTGATCTGCCTTGCATATTATTGCTGATCAGTCTGATGCATAGAAGAAGATGGAGAAGACTAGTGTTTTTACAATTCTAAGTTTTGTGACCATCATGATGTTATGACTTTTCCAGACCCAATGGAGCTTTCCCACTGCCGTCCTTGGCTATGGCCAACCTTCTCCTGATTTATCCAGCTAAGCCTCCTTGATTCATTATCAACTAACCAAGGTACACAAAGCCCTGTACTATTTCTATGCCATCAGTCTGTTCTTGCACTCCCTATCAATTGTCATTATTTTTGTTTTTCCTTTGTTGACCTGCAGACCTGGCTCGTTACTGGTTTTTTCAATCTTCTGGAGTATTTCCATCAGCTCATCTGCTGTTTCCACAAGCAAGATGGAGTCATCTGCATACTGTATGTTTGATATTCTCTTTCCTCCAATTGTGACTCCTTCTCTCCAATTCTCTAGGGCTGTTCTCATTACCCATTCTCATATGCTTTGAAGAGAATTGGACTGAGTACCTATACCCCCTTGTCTTACTCCTTTTACTGAATGGAAATGATTGGTGAGCTCTCCTTCTACTCACACCTGTGCCACATTGTCCTCATACAAGCTCTTCATGAGACTGATGCGGTACACTGGAACTTACTCCGAGTTTTTTGAGGTTCTGTCACAGGATCTTCCAGTCAATGAAGGACATGTACACCAGCCTGTTGAATTCTCTTGCCTTTTTGATCACTTGGCCCACATTTAGGATTTGCTTTCTTGTGCCTCTTCTTGGAACAAATCCTGCTTGTTCTGCTGAGATCTCAGGTAGAATGATAAGCTCATGTATAATCGCCAGTAGCCCTATTGACAAAATTATGCTTAAAGCATGCGTAACAATGTGTGATTTTGGACTGGTTAAAAGTGTGCATTATAGCGTTAAAAATGTACATTTTCACATGCTAAACAGAAGCAATCTAGGAACCAAGTATTTTGTAAAATGCAACCAGTGAGTAAAATTTTTTTCATGTCAAAAAATTGATAACATTTATGCAAAAATAACCTCTAATCTAATAAGCTGCGAGGTGGCCGAGTGAGTTAAGCAGCTGCTCAACGCAGTAACTGGGGATCCATCCCTGCACACTGCGGAAATTTTTCAAATTTTTTTTTTATTTTTTTGAAAAAATTATCTATTGGAAAGTCTTAAAATTCACAATTAATCGGTAGATAGTATTGCCTGAGAGTTATGAGCAATTTTTCTGCTAAAATTTCCGCACTTTTTGAACATACATTTAATTTACTTTTAAGCATGCTATTCACTGGCTGAATAGCATGTGATTTTTTGAAAAAGTCGAAATTCACTCATGCATGCATGCTATTCACTGGCTGAATAGCATAGTGTCTGTCACAACCACTGGTTTTAAACAGTGTTTGTCACTACCACTGGTTTTAAGCCGCGTCTGCCACTACAGCCAGTTTTTAACAGTGTCTGCCACTACCACTGGTTTTTAACAGCATCTGTCACTACCACTGGTTTTAAACAGTGTCTGTCACTACCACTGGTTTTCACTACCACCAGTTTTAAACAGTGTCTGTCACAGCCACTGGTTTTAAACAGAGTCTTTCAGAAACACTGGTTTTTAACAGTGTCTGCAATGCTATTCACTGGCTGAATAGCATAGTGTCTGTCACAACCACTGGTTTTAAACAGTGTTTGTCACTACCACTGGTTTTAAGCAGCGTCTGCCACTACGGCCAGTTTTAAACAGTGTCTGTCACAACCACTGGTTTCAAACAGTGTCTGTCAGAAACACTGGTTTTTAACAGTGTCTGTCACTACCACTGGTTTTTAACAGCATCTGTCACTACCACTGGTTTCAAACAGTGTCTGTCACAAACACTGCTTTTAAACAGTGTCTGTCACAGCCACTGGTTTTAAACAGTGTTTGTCACTACCACTGGTTTCAAACAGTGTCTGTCACAAACACTGCTTTTAAACAGTGTTGCCATTACCATTGGTTTTCAACAGTGTCTGTCACTACCACCAGTTTTAAACAGTGTCTGTCACAACCACTGGTTTTAAACAGAATCTGTCAGAAACACTGGTTTTTAACAGTGTCTGCCACTACCACTGGTTTTTAACAGTGTCTGTCACTACCTCCAGTTTCAAACACTGTCTGTCACTGCCACTGGTTTTAAACAGTGTCTGCCCCTACCGCCGGTTTCAAAAAGTACCTATCACTACCAGTGGTTTTCAACAGTGTCTGTCACTACCACCAGTTTTCACTACCACTGGTTTTGAAGAGTGTCTGTCACTACCACTGATTTTAAACAGTGTCTGTCACACCCACTGGTTTTAAACATTGTCTGTCACAACCACTGGATTTAAACAGTGTCTGTCACAACCACTGGTTTTAAACAGTGTTTGTCACCACCACTGGTTTCAAACAGTGTCTGTCACAAACACTGCTTTTAAACAGTGTTGTCACTACCATTGGTTTTCAACAGTGTCTGTCACTACCACCAGTTTTCACTACCACTGGTTTTAAAAAGTGTCTGCCACTACCACAGGTATTGAACAGTGTCAGTTTCAAACACTGCTTTTAAACAGTGTCTGTTCCAAATACACTGATTTTAAACAGTGTCTGTCACAAACACTGCTTTTAAACAGTGTTGTCACTACCACTGGTTTTCAGCAGTGTCTGTCACTACCAGTGGTTTTTCACTACCACTGGTTTAAAGAGTGTCTGTCACAACCACTGGTTTTAAGCATCGTCTGCCACTACTGCAGCCAGTTTTAAACAGTGTCTGTCACTACCACTAGTTTTAAACAGTGTCTGCCACTACGACTGGTTTTAAACAGTGTCTGTCACTACCACTGGTTTCAAACAGTGTCTATTAGAAACACTGGCTTTTAACAGTGTCTGTCACTACCACCGGTTTTAAACAGTGTCTGTCACTACCAGTGGTTTTCAACAGTGTCTGTCACCACCACCGGTTTTCACTACCACTGGTTTTGAAGAGTGTCTGTCACTACCACTGGTTTTAAACAGTGTTTGTCACTACCTCCAGTTTTAAGCAGTGTCTATCACTACCACTGGTGTTTAATAGTGTCTGTCACTACCCCTGGTTTTGAACAAGGTCTGTCAATACCACTTGTTTTAAACACGGTATGTCACTATGACTCGTTTTAAACAGTGTCTGTCACTACCACTGGTTTCAAACAGTGTCTGTCACTACCACTGGTTTTAAACAGTTTCTGTCACTACCACTGGTTTTGAACAGTGTCTGTCACTACCATTGTTTTGAAACAGTGTCTGTCACTACCACTGGTTTTGAACAGTGTCTGTCACTACCATTGTTTTGAAACAGTGTCTGTCACTACCACTGGTTTCAAACATTGTCTGCCACTCCCACTGGTTTTTAACAGTGTCTGTCACTAGTCATCTTGTTTTAATTGCAATTTTTCAACTGTTTTGATTAAAATTTAATTTTACTATGGCGCCCAAAGTATTATCAAATGATAAAAATACAAAATATGGATTAAAAAATGTTAGTTCAATTTAAAACGATGAAAATAGTTTATGACATTACAAGTTGTGCGCATTCCATTATTCTGAAAATTTGTGGCTACTCATCAGTTAGCATCTAAAAAATGCTGAATGTTATTTGTGGAACTTAACTCTAGTAACTGGCTAATCACATGTACCAAAATTTCAGGAATACCTAGCATGATAAGGAGGAAAGATAATAATTATTCCCTAGGTAGGGAACAATTACCTAATGCCAGATAGATTATTTTAGTCGGAGAGCTGGGAAGTTACTCAAAATCACTATGCATAAATGTCACATCAAACCATAAGTCAATCAATGCTTTCAATCGGGTCAATATGATTTATTATTATTTGATTTAACAGGAAAATACATGTTAAAGCGGACTAAAAATATAGAATAATCTAAATCATTTTGTATTATAAATAAGGGCTCATGCCAATATTATACGACTCGTGTTAATGAATTAAGCTATGATAATCATCGGATGTATTCGATTCAGATACCATTATTGTAATCAATGGTTATTAATAAAAGATAATTCACACAGATATACTTAATTTAATCACAGATGATGAATCTTATCTGCAGGTATTGATTTTGAAAATTGGTGCTCAAAAAGGTCACCTGATCCCTTTTTATGAGATATCCTGGAAACTGGAAATTTTAAAACTCCTTATGAAAGGCTCCAGAAACGTTTTGCAAAGCACTTCGATAAAGCCTCTTCCTCTCTACAATTTTTTTTATCTCATTATAAAAATTATATATGTATTTTTTTGTTTTCTAAGTGTCAAAAAAATAATTTTGTGTAGAGATTTTCAACAATGCAGCTATTTAATTTTTAATCATTGAGCAGAATATATTTAAAATTATAATCTTTAAACAATGTTTTTAATAAACAATTAAAAAATTTTTTGTCTAATTCATTTAAATAAAATTTCTTTATTTTCTGGTGAAAAAGTGACGATTTCAGTCCAACAAAATAAGGTTATTTTCACTCAAAAATTCCATTTTTTAAGTGAAAATTTTAGGGGAAAAATCACCATTAATTTCCGAAAACGTGTCAATTATCGTTGAATAAAATGTGGCGATTTTAACTGTCGAAGGAAGTTCTTCCAACATTAGGGCTCCTTGAATAATCCTATAAGAGTTCTCAAATTCCATCTGTCAATTTTTTTCATAGTTCGAAGGAATCCACCGAGCTCCAGATACCTATGACTATGTAGATACAATCACAAATCGAAATATTCAGCATCTTGAATTTGATTAAGAACAATTTCGCAAAGAAAAAAAAACTGTCAATTTTTCAAGTCAAGTATCACTTTTGAATATCCCAGATGAGGATAACCACCTTACCATACGAACGCTTCAAAACACCCCAAACGCACTAAATTTCACACTTTTTCGAACACACACGCAATTAGGTTCTCTCTCGTGACCTTTTTCATTGTAAATTTTCCTTATGTTACACACAACGCCGCCGTTGGCAATCTCGAATATTGTAGAGTAGACCCATACAGGCATACACCCTGTAGTGTAGAGTATAGGCAACTAATGAGTTCGATTCTTCGTCAAACAGCATCTTGGCTTTTATCGCTGTATCCTCGATATATGCTTCCGATACTTAAGAAGTTCCGCATTTGCTAATGATGCGTTCGTTCCACGCTCTTACCCCCCTCCTGCACCCCTCATCGTGATTATTTTCGACGAGAACGTAGCGGTGGTGTTGTTGTTAGCTTCGGTATTTTATTGAAACTTTTTTCTCCCTCGTCGCAACCTAAAACCGCAATTTTTTCGGAAACCGTTGCATGCCTTATGCGTCTCGCACGCGAATCGTATTCTTACCCCTTTGTCTCGCCCCATTTTACCTTATGTCTTGGTACAAAGAAATCATAACGTGTTTCTCGCTATATTCCTCCTTTTTCGTCGTCATCGTCATCATCGTCGTCGTCGTCGTAGTCGTCGTCGCCACGCTAAAATGCGCTCCCCGAGTTGAAAAAAAAATACATACATACGTACACTATTAATGAAAAAGAAATCGTGAGACACGCGATACGAATACCGTATAATAAATGTTCACGAAAAAGAAAACACACAGTACACAAAATACCAGAAAAATATAGTACAATTTGCGACAAAAAAAAACCAGAACGTTTGCAATTCTCTGCTACATAATTTGTCAAACTTGCATTATGCTTGGGGGTAGCTTACCTGCCTGATTCATTCTAGGCTGGGGTGACTCATTCTGCAGTTGTAATGGGTATGATTTTACAAACAGGTGAGAGGGGTAGGTGGAATTTGGCAAATTTTCGAGTTCTCAGAAAAATCAATGTATGATTGTGATCCTCTGATGATCTTCCACCTCTCTTTTGTTGAAGTATCGATCATTCTTCGCACAAGATGAATAATCGTGCAAACAATACGAGCGTATGATAAATTGCATTTTTCGATTCGTTTAAAACGCTGTTAAAATTGAATCATCATAATGAGCTATCGTCGCGAGAATTCCCTACTCAATTAATTTTTTTCTTCATCCCCTTCATCCTCATCCCCTTTCATCTAATTACCTCTACGTGCGAAGTACCTAGCTTCGTAATTTGTCGTGTGGCTAAATAGCGCACGACGACGAAAGCTAAACCACCAACAACCACAGTTCAAAGGTCAAACAACCATACGTCGTCGTCGTCCATCAGATAGACACGGAAATAGTGGGTGAAGGTGTAAGCTAAGCATGGGAGAGAGAGAAGGCGAATTGACCCAAACATTTTCCCGCAACGTGACACATCGAATAAACGACACGACCGTGGAGCTTCTGACGCTGGTTTCAGAAAGTACGTAGGTAATTTACGATGGTCGAGAAGGCAATTTACAAATTAACTGGACTGGATGGCTGGAAGCATGATACGACATCTCGCATTTTATTGGGCCTTTTTTACGTGTGAATTAGCCCAGTTGCAATGAAAGTTCTCCTAAGTATATTGGTACACTTATTTCGAATTTTGACCAAAATTATTTTGGTGAATGGAGAAAAATTGAGAGTGGATTTAAAATTACAACACAAAGACAACATTTCAAGCGTTGAATTATATTTTTTTCGAGGTAGAATTTCTGAAAATTTGCAATGGGGCCTTATTTCTCGTGGCGAAAATAAAAATTCAAAAATAATTGGTGAAGCTGAAATTGAAATTTGAGACAAAGTTGACAAAAACAGGCATTTTTTGACAATTTTTTTGATAAAAATTACTTTTGTTGGCAATTTTGGCAAATACAAGACTTCTTAAAAAATTTGGTAAGCATACAAATTTTTTGATAATTTAGCAAAAAAAATAAAAATAAAAAAAAATAGGAATTTCCAACAACTTTGGTAAAAATGAAACTAATTGACAATTTTAGGAAAAAACAAACTTTTTGGCAACTTCAGCAAAGTAGATAGTAGAGCTTTTTTGGCAATTTGAGTAAAAAAATGGGAGTTTTTGATAATTTTGGCAGAAATAGTACTTCTTGATATTTTCGACAATTTTGAGAGGGAAACAAACTTTTTGACAACTTTGACAAAAACAAAAAATTGTACTTTTTTTACAACTTTGCCTGCAAAGACCTTTTTGAACGATTTTGGCAAAAGAACAAGACAGTTTTTCACCAGTTTGGAACAAAAAGAGTAGTACAATCATATTTATACAGCTAAGGCAAAAATTATTAATTTTTGGATCTTTTGGCAAAAAACCATAAATTTTGACCACACAAAAAAAGAAACCAAGAAATACATAATCGAGTTTCTGACAATTACATACCTAATGGTAAAAAAGTAGAGCTCTTGTAAGAGGAGGGATGAGGAGAGAACGCTATTGGTAATGATTATGATGATGATGATTAGTCTGAGGGGTGGTTAAGGTCAGAATATATTCACAAAGAATAGACGTATCATCCCTTATAGTTTTCCTGGATAGCTTATGGGATTCTCCCTAATTCATCTCTACATTAAATGTAGCCTCACCTCACCTATTCGAAATACCAAGTATAAGCTCGACAATATTAACAACTGATACAATAGTTAGAGTGTCTATTTAATTGTAAGCGCTTGCAACGAAATAAGAACTTGGAACCACTATACTATCTAGGTACACTCGTATATTTGCGGTAAATTTACAAATATACACCTTAAAACAACACACAGATTAGTAAGATGAAGTATACGAGTAACTAACTGTACTTTATGATAATAAGAAAATACTACGCACATACCACAACAATGATGAGAAGGAATTCCATGTTTGCGAGTAACCTCTTTGAATAGTAACATATATATATCACAACAATTTAAAGGCTTGATGTAAAATAAGTAGAATCACATATAACAACATGACAAGCACAAAGGGCTTAACTGCTCAAGTATTGAACAGGTACCCGAGATTACCATCTTTTGGTCACCTATAGTGTGAGGACATACAGGAGCATTACAGATCAAATTCAGCTATGTATTTCTTCACCGCAGCTACTCATGCAGTGACCAGAGATATTATTTTCCAGTTTGGTGCACAAAGCCTCGAACTGTTACAGTCACTTTTGGGTTTGGCTTAAATGGGAGTTAACACATGGACTAAGGAGGAGAATTATACATTGACTTTTTAGATATGGACTGCTAGCAGTACATAAGCCAATGGTCTTGAACATAGTTCATCATCAGTTAGTCTAGGTTTGGCTTCTGCGCATGCCGGAATCTGAAAAATGACGTCGTACCAGGTGACAATGTTATACCTCCCATACCTCCGTGTAACCGTACCTGGGTGGTATAACGTCACTACAGAGCTGGCGCATGCGCAGATCCCAACCCTCGACTTACTATGTTCAAGACAACAGCCATATGTTAAGCTTATGGGCCGCTAGCAGTCCATATCTAAAAAGTCAATGGAATTATACAGTCACGATCATGATCATGATCATGATAACATGTATTGGCATGATGCTACCTCACGCTCTCTTGACAATTTTAGCAAAAAAACTAATTTTTTACGCTTAGGGGAAAAGTTTGAATTTTTGACTTTTTTTTTACCTAAAAATGAAGTTTTTAAAACAATTTTGACAAAAAAAGGTATTTTTGATGATGTTGGCAAAAAGTAGGACTTTTTTTTGACAATTTTGCAAAAAATTAGCTCTTCTGGCAATTTTTAAGAAAATCAAATTTTTTGGCACCACTGGCAAAACACCAGACTTTTTTTGACAATTTAGGGGAAATTTCCTCGCTCACCTTTGTTGGTATAGAGGTGCATTTACTTTGTTTATTTAAAAATTGTTTATGTATACTTAAGTAATTGAAGCTGAAAAATATAAATATTCTGTATTCTGTAAATTTTTTTTGAATTTCTGTTGGTAATTTTGGCAACATGAGAGTTTTTCTAGTAAATTGAAACAAGACTTTTGTTTGGAAATTTTGAATCAAAAAGAGGAATTTTTAGACAGTCAAGGTTTTTTTAAAATGTTTTTGGGGAAAAAAGTATAGAAATTTCTGTACAATTTTACTAAAAATTACAACTATCAATTTCTGATAATTGTGACCATAAAATAGCATTTTCTCCCCAATTTCAACAAAAAAAAGTTACTTTTTAATGCTCTCAGGCGTTTTTGACAATTTTGTCTAATTGTGATGTTTTACAAGTCAAAGGTCGTTAATTTTACAAAATTCCCTGATTTTGAAATGAAAATGTTACATTCCGTGATATTTCTATGACTTTTCCCGAACAGCAGAATTCCCTGACTTTTCCTGGTTTCTCAGAGAATGGACATCGGGCACCCTGCCTTGAGTTGTAACTTGTAAGAAAATATGAATTTTCATTACAAAAAATTAATTCTTAGGAGAAATTAAATCTGCTACGAGAAAAATGAAGATGAACAAAATTACAGCTATCACGAAAATTTCCACCAAAATAATACATACATACAATAAACTTACCAAACAACATTCAATAAATAATTTAAAACTATTTTTAAAAAAACTTTCTACGCAATTACCTAATGATTTTTTTCTGTGTTTTTTTTTTGTTGATCGACAGCGCTGCGCCAGGAGTGATGTGATATTTACCCACCGAATCTGGTATGGTGTCTCATTTCCGACTGAAACTCGAATTAGTAAAAATCATTATTATCGCCGAGTCGACCTTTTTGCTACTAAACGTCGAACTCTCTTCCGCTCGTGTAGCATTCAAAGTCAGCACAAATGGTTCTACTGGTAAGTACATAGTGTACGAAATTCGATCGAGACAATTTCATACCTAACAGATGTTTACTTTAAGAATTTAATTTAAAGTAATATTTTTCAAGAGTATACGAGTACAAGGCTCTCTCACTGCGATGTGCTTGAAAGTAGTGTTGTGTTTTCGCAGCTCGCAGCACTGGCGAATGGCGGAGAATTTGCGTTCCATTAAAAAACAATTTTTTTCCTTGTAGATACGACGCCCCTGTTTGTAGTGTATAATGGTCCAAGCAGTCGAAGAGGCATAGAGGAGTAGGGTGAGAAGACTTTTAAAAGTTTTGTGACGTTGATGTTTTACACGATGAGGCGTGTTATCGATGTGATGTTTATCATAGAGTTGTATAGGTTCGAATGAGGTTAGGATATTGGAAGAAATTCGCGTGTTGGGTTCGATTTATTGGGAAGTAGGGGGGGGTTGGAATATTGGTGGAATATTAGTAGAGAAAGAGTTTAAAAATCGCCCTTAAAACAGTTTTTTTGAGTTTCAAAAAATGCAAAAAAAAATGACCTTCAGCCTATAAATAATTTTGGTTACGGAAATTTTAGGACATGTCCTTTCGATCTACCTTGGTTTCATTCAAATCAGAGAGTGCCCGTTCAGAAGAATGACAATTAGCAATAATTGTACCCCCCTTCCCCATC
This sequence comes from Planococcus citri, assembly GCF_950023065.1. Classification (NCBI taxonomy): domain Eukaryota; kingdom Metazoa; phylum Arthropoda; class Insecta; order Hemiptera; family Pseudococcidae; genus Planococcus; species Planococcus citri. Next base: position 14,165,023 of record NC_088681.1, read on the forward strand.
GATCACCTGGGACAAATTTTTTCTTGAAGGGAACATCTTAAGAAACATTTTATAGCAAACTTGCCCAAAAAAATTAGCCATACTAACAAAATGGAGGCCATTTTGATTGTCAGGTCAGCTGAAATCGCAGATTTTACTTTCCAACATCGGACTCATACGAAATTTTTTGGACTGGACGAAGTTAGACTGAAAGAACACGCCAAAGTTTATCACCAGCCAAAATTTAAAGCGCTAAAATGTATTTTTTGATTTTTTATGAATTTTTGAAAATCCAATTTGGGCCAAAAATGAGACAAAAAAATCAAAATCTTACCAAATGGACCTAGAAAGCTAAAATTTGAGATGGACTCTATTTCCGACTTGCCAAATTGATTGGAAACGGTTTCAAACCGTTTTGAGCGGTTCTGGAGCCTCCAGCGGATTATTGAAACTTATTGAAATTTCCACATCATTTCATCAAAATGACGTTGGAAATCCGAAATTCACGCTACACTTCAACTTCAATACTTTATCAAGTCGATTGCCGGCGAGTTTAACTCACTTTGGAGCCTCCAGCGAATTTTTGAAAATTACTGGAGCCTCCAGTAGATTCTTCAATGCTCGAAATTTCGATAAAATTCTACCAAACAGAATTGGAAATCCAAAATTTACTCTGCACTTCAAGTTCAACTCGCTATCCAGTCGACTGTAGGTAGGTTCCAGTTATTTTGGAGCCTTCAGCGACTTTTTGAAAATTCTTGGAGCCTCCAGTAGATTTTTGGAAATTGAACTTTCGACAAAATTTTATAAAAAGCAGATCGAAAGCCGAAATGTATTTCGATCAGATCCATTCCAGGTAGATTTGTAATTGTTTTGTAGCCTCCGGCAACTTTTTGGAAATTACTGGAGCCTCCAGCAGATTTTTCAAAACTCGAAATCTCCATAAAATTTTACCAGACCAGAGTTGGAAATCCAAAACTCACTATGTACATACTCTAATTTCGACACGCTATCAAGTCGACTGCAGGTGGGTGCAAGTCGTTTTGGAGCCTCCAGCAGATTTTTCAAAGCTCGAAATTTCCGAATAATTTTACTAACCAGAGTGGGAAATTTAAAATTCACACTGAACTCCAATTTCAACACGCTATCGAGTCCACTGCAGGTGGTTTCAAGTTATTTTGGAGCCTCCAGCAACTTTTCGATAATTCTTAGAACCTCCAGCAGATTTTTGAAACTTGAAATTATCGTGAAATTTCATCAAAAGGAGTTGGAAAACCGAAATTCACTCTACAAAATAATTTCAATACATTAGGAAGTCGACTGTAGGTAAATTTCTAGTCGTTTCGGAGCCTCTAGCGACTTTTTGGAAATTACTGGAGCCTCCAGCAGATTTTTCAAAGCACGAAATTTCAATTGAAATTATACCAACCAGCGTTGGAAATCCAAAATTTACTCTGAACTCCAATTTCAACATGCTATTAAGTCGACTGCAGTTGGGTTCTAGACATTTTGGAGCCTTCAGTGACTTTTTGGAAACTTCTGTTATTCAAAAATGGCATAAAATCTGTTCGAATTAACTTTAACTCGTACCTATATTGTGCAAAGTGAATTTCGGCTTTCCAAGTCTGGTTGGATAAATTTTAATTTCAAGTTGAAAAAATTTACTGGAGGCTCCAGTAATTTCCAAAAAGTCGCTGGAGGCTCCAAAACCACTAGAAATCTACCTGCAGTCGACTTCATACTGTATTGAAATTAGTTTGCGGAATGAATTTCGGATTTCCAACGTCATTTGATGAAATTTTGTGGAAATTGCAAGTTTCAAAAATCTGCTGGAGGCTCCAAGAATTTTCAAAAAGTCACCGAAGTCTCCAAGAGTATTGAGGTTGGAGTGCAGCATAAATTAAGTACGGATTTCCAACGTCGTTTGATGAAATTTTGTAGAAATTGCAAGTTTCAAAAATCTGCTGGAGGCTCCGGTAATTTCCAAAAAGTCGCTGGAGGCTCCAAAACGAGTAGAAATCTATGTATTTGGAATGGACTTCATAGCGTATTGAAATTAGTTTGCGGAATGAATTTCGGATTTCCAACATAATTTGATGATATTTTATGAAAATTTCGAGCTTTGGAAAATCTGCTGGAGGCTCCAGTAATTTCAAAAAAGTGGCATGTAGGCTCCAAAACGACCGAAAATCTACCTACAGTCGACTTCACAGCGTATGAAATTACTTTACAGAGTAAATTTCGGCTTTCTAACTCCATTTGATGAAATTTGGTGGAAATTTCAATTTTCAAAATCCTGCTGGAGGCTCCAAAACGACTTTCACCCACCTGCAGTCGACTTAATAGCGTGTTGAAATTATAGTATGTACATAGTGAGTTTTGGATTTCCAATTCTGGTCTGGTAAAATTTTATGGAAATTTTGAGCTTTGAAAAATCTGCTGGAGGCTCCAGTAATTTCCAAAAAGTTGCTGGAGGCTACAAAACAATTACAAATCTACTTGCAGTGGACCTGATCGGAATAAATTTCGGCTTTCGATCTCTATTTCATAAAATGTTGTCGAAAGTTCAATTTCTACTGGAGGCTCCAAGAATGTTCAAAAAATCGCTGAAGGCTCCAAAATGACTGTAACCCACCTACAGTCGACTTGATAGCGAGTTGAAATTGGAGTGCAGTGTAAATTTTGGATTTCCAACTCTGTTTGGTAGAATTTTACGGAAATTTCGAGCATTGAAGGATCTACTGGAGGCTCCAGTAATTTTCAAAAAGTCGCTGGAGACTTCAAAGTGGGTTAAACTCGCCGGCAATCGACTTAATAGAGTATTGAAGTTGGAGTGCAGCGTGAATTTCGGATTTCCAACGTCATTTTAATGAAATGTTGAAATGATGTGGAAATTTCAAGTTTCAATAATCTGCTGGAGGCTCCAGAACCGCTCAAAACGGTTTGAAACCGTTTCCAATCAATTTGGTAAGTTGAAAATAGAGTCCATCTCACATTTCAGCGTTCTAGGTCAATTTAGTAAAATTTTGATTTTTTGTCTCATTTTTGGCCCAAATTTGATTTTTAAAAATTCATCAAAAAAATGCACTTTAGCACCTGAAATTTTGGCTGGTGATGAACTTTTGCTTGCTCTTTCGATCTAGCTGTCCAGTTAAAAAAAATTCGTCGAGTCCTATGTTGAAAAGCAAAATCTGCGATTTCTGTTTACTTGTGTAGCAAAATGGCCAATTGGCCACCTTGTTAGTAAAACCAACTTCTTTTGGGCAAGTTTGTTTTAAAATGTTCTTTAGGATGTACCCTCTAAGAAAAAAGTTGTCCTAGAGGATCGGCGGGGGGCAGGGGTGCAATTATTCCTATTGGCATATGTTCGACCGACCAAGGTAATATTGTTGACTATGGATTTGGTTCTATGGCAGAAATTATATGCACTACTCATTTACTCTCACACAGATGCTATTTAATGGTATTTATTTTATTTATCCAACCACCGAGTTCGTTTTCTCGGTCGTTGGGTAAATAATTACGTAGTCTTGATACGGTTTCAAGATGACACGTTATACGAGGCGACGAGCCTCGAACTCGCAAAAAAAAAATCAACTTATGTACCTACGTGGTTAAGGCTACTGGTCAACTATTCCGAGGTTCGTGTGTTTTTAAAGCGAATTATTCGGCACGGTAAATACGCAAATACTCGCGAAAGCTCACCGAGGACGAGTTTTTTTCATACCTATACATTTAATAGGTATACGAATGTTTTTCTTAGCTTTTCTACACGACGATGGTTTTTTGAATTTTTCGTGGTCGTTATACGAGTAGACTCGGTCGTTGGTATATTTACATTACATCTCTCTTTCTCCAAGTTTTTCTATTCACCACTCGTTGCTCGTCCGGGCGTACGTACTCATTAATTCGACCAAGTTGTTCGGTTGGTTGCTCGCAGGTACTCGGTAATTTTCAAAGTCACCGTTGTCATTTGCTTTAAAACATTTAATTTCCTGCCTCGCGTCAAATACACTTCGTACTTCGTAGCCCGCTCCGCCTTCGCTTTTTCTTTATATTATTTTCTCTTTTCGCTGCGGCGAAAAAAACCACCTAAACAAATACAGTCGCGAAAAACCGCCGCTAGCGACGAAATTTATGTCAAGAGTCGTGGTGGTCTGCCATCGCGACGTGTTTCTTGATTAAATCGAAACTCGAGAGTACTCTATCAACAGTCGTTGTATACCGCAAATACTAAAAATAATCGTAAACTGCCACAACGTTTTGTATATTTTGTCGCATAACGAATCCCCTCTCTTCGTCTGCGCATCTTCTCGAATGCAAAACTGCATCCCCTATTCATATATATAGGTACGAGACTATGGAAACTTGAGAAAATATTTCCCACTCTATGGTGGTTGTCGTGAAATACGCATCATCGCATTTCACCTCCATCCTAAGCACGAGTATACGGTTCGAATAACCCTTTCTATTCGTAAAAACGTATCTACCTTGTACCTACCATACCCGCCCACCTACGAACGATACGATGCGGTATGCCAAGTTGACTGTTTTCCAATTGAACGAGATTTTCGAAAAGTTTACCCATCAACGACAATCAAATTCCATACTTGTGTCGAGTACTTGTAAGCTAAGAGCTTTCTCGTTTGAAAATTCATTGTTGAGAAAACAAAGCATTTATCGTCGTCGTCGTCGTCGAAAGGCTTGAAATGCATCATCGAATCCTTAATAAATGTCTTATTTACTCGATTTTTAAAACAAATAAGAATAGCAGCGCCTCTATTCAATTTCCCTTTATGGTATTTTGGTTATTGATTCACTTAATGTTATTCATTCCAAGTGTCCTACAGTAGAATTCCTATGCTAACGAAGGAACTTTTTGAAATCACATTCTCCGAATTGAACGAAATAAAGCTCAATCAAAAGGGCATGTTCTGAAACAGTTCATTTTTGGTTTTTGACGAATTCTTAAAAACTCAAAAAACATGTTTCAGGAGCAATTTTCAAACTTTTTCATAGAATATAATTATTATTTTTTTTGAACGAAGTGAACCAATGTGAATCATTACTTCGTCAACTCAACATCTACACATCAACAACTACAGGTTTAGAGCCATTCAGGAGTCTCCAGTAATTTTTTAAATTTTCTTCTGAAATTTCAAATTGTCTTTTGCCTAAAAATCCCAGAAAAAGGGAAAAAAGATTGAATCAAAAAAAGGGTAATTCCATGTAAAATCGGGGAGCTTTAATTGGCTGCATTTTTTTCACAATGTTTTTTTTTCAAAAAGTGAGACTTTTTTGCGTTTGTAAATAAACGACACTTCTTTGTAATTTTAGGAAATTTTGGGCTAAAAAGCATGACTTTTGAAAATTGTTAAAAAACTAGAATATTTGGCAAAAAGTAAGATTTTTAGACAATTTGGAAAAAAATAAGCAAGAGGTTTTGTGTGAATAGTAGGTACTGCTGATATTTATACAGCTTTCTGTTTGTTTTGATTCCTTTTGGCTTCGTTTTCTGCCATTCTTTTACCATGTGATCCATGTACATGTTGAATAAAACACAAGATAGTGGGCATCCCTGGCGAACTCCTCTGTTTATTTCCGCTTGTTTTGAGAGTTTATTTCCAATTTGTACTCTTATTCTAGTGTTCCTACCCGCGTAGCACAAGCGATGCCAAAGTCGATAGAAAAGGTGAGATCTCTAATCCGTCACTTGTTGACATGACATTTATCGACACCAATGTTGATAAATGATGAGTGAGAAGTTGATATCAAAATTGACTGTCGTCTCCCCTCATTTTTTGTCTTGACGAGGTCTCGACATTGGTGTCATTTTTTTGAGACTAAAAGAAGCAAATTTTGATTGAAAATGTGCGAAATGTGCCCAAAACTCATTTTTTGATTCAAGTAAAATTGTTACGTATCAAAAATATTTCACCCTAAACAAATTTTTTGAAAGAAAAAAATTTGCCCTGGGTAGGGATCAAACCTAGGTTGCCACTCACTTCTGTCTCGTTCTCTACCCACTAGACCATTGCCACTGTTGAGTGGAGAGGCCTTAAAAGAATATTTAGTCCATCTTATTCTGGACTTGGAAAATTTTTCTTATTGTATTGTTGACTCAGACATCAACAAATGAGTTGGCAACACTTTGAAATTTCTAAAAATATTTTATAGATCATGTAATCAACATCAACTTCCTCATCAATATTAACCAGATGGTTGATGCCGATTACAAGATCTACAGGAGTATCTACTCGATGAAGACATTTTGTAGATACTTTTGTAGACCCTATAATCGATTATCAAAATTCAGGTCGTCTTGCCGATGCCAAAGTTGATGACAATTATTAGATCGACAAAAGTAACTATGCAAGATCAAAATTTTGTAGGTGCTTTTGTCGATCTTATAGTCAACATCAACTTTGGATCGACAACACAATCTGAATTTTGATATTGATCATGGGTCTACAAAGATGTCTACAATATATTGAAAACTTGCTCATGACTGTAGATACAAATGTAGACAGCAATGACAACCATCAGCATTTTCATCAAAGTTTTTGAAAATAGTGTCAAATTTTAATCAATTACCTTGAACATTGTTAGATTAACCCCTCTGTGGATAATGTTCCGACTTTTTTCAATCAACAATCATGTAAAGTCATGTCGATACTTTTGTCGAGGCCACTGACGATCTCATCAGTGCTACGTGGGTATATATCTATATATGTTCACGACAGCACACTTATGAACCCATGTATGGGTTAATCTTGCATAAGAAGTGAACCAGTAGGTTTACCAGCCTGGCTCACTTCGTAAAGGCTAAAGTTACATAACAAGTGAGCCACCTGTTTCAAACTAGTTTTGTCAAAGTTAGCTGCGCGCACCAAATGTTTCTCAGAGATGTTCGCTAGATGTAGTACTAACATGAGGCCTATAGAATAGGAAGTACTGGTTGGCATACCCAAAGCCCTGTTGAAATTGGGTATGCACGATGATAAATTTGACTAATGATTTTTCTGCATTTTATTGCTCTATGGGAATACTGTTGATACCAAAAATTTTGATGTGGTTCAGACTTTTTGACAACCAAGCAATTTTCACAAAATTCAATATAGTTCAAAAAATTTTTAAATTTTTTTGAAAAAATTTTCTCCAAAAATTTTTTATTCTGTTTCTTGATACAGATAAATTATATATTTCAATGACTGTGCAATTAGAATTTCGATTAGTTGATTAGAACAGAAATTGAAAATGATTTTAAAAATTTTGAAATTTTGAAAAATTGGCTCATAAGCCTACCGCGATGCCTATATATATGTGATTTGATCTGGGATAGGGTACCCAAAGTCGTAAATTTTTTTTTCGTTTTTATTGTGTCATTTGAAAGCTTAAAATGTCAGCTTTTTTTTAAAAAAAAAAGATATTAAGTCTAGCCCTTTTTGCGGCTGAGCAATGAACAGTTGAAGTTTCTGCTTAAAAAAAGAAAATTTTGAGAAAATCAAAGTTCACAGTTTTTCCTTCAAAATTTCGAAAAAAAATTATTTTCTTGACTTCTACTGCACTAAATTGGCTGAAATTTTGATATGATACTTCAAAATTATAGACAATCAAATTTTAAAAATTGTGTCAACATTTGTTGACTATTTGTTGAATCATGTTGAGAGAAACACATTTTTTGTACAGAAAATTCGAAAAAAAAAACATTAAAATGCGTAAAAAATGAAAATTTTACAGAAACTCACGACTTTAAAAAGAAATAGGTAAGTGAAAAAAATTATAAATTTTTTTTTGCCCTGTGAAGCACTTGAACCCACGACCTCCGGCGTGATGGTGCGCTCTCCAGGCATCTAGCCACCAAGGAAGATATGTAACAAGTGTTTTCTAATGGTATACAACTAATTTTATTGTGAATTTGACATAACTATAACAGGAAAGAACAGAAGAACATCGATTGGGTAGTAGCAAGCGGAATGGTAGTGGAAGCGCAAGCGGGGGGAAACAACACGACGACTTTGGGTACCTTTTCTTTTTTAACTTCCTTCGGGTATTTAATAGGGAAAAATATTTCTTTCAGAGGTAATTTTTATGCTAGATGATAGCCAACAGTGTCTAGAACAAGTTTTCAGCGTAACCTGAAAATTGACATTTCTCAATATCTCAACTGTTTTTTGCTGTAGCACGAAATTTACTTTTCCGACTTTGGGTACCCTTTCCCAGATCGCATCACATATGCTTATTACCTTTCGCATTTTATGTTATCTCTTCATCCTTTAGGACTTCAGTTTTTTTCTATTGACCCTATCATATGCTTTTTCCAGGTCTATAAAGCACATGTGTGTTTCTAGGTTGTATTTGATCTTTTTTTCCATCAGTAGTTTTACTGTAAAACTTGTGTCAGTGCAGGATCTTCCTTTTCTAAATCCATTTAGAGTTTCTGACATCTTTTCTTCCGCATCCGCATGTTCTGCTGATCGTTTTGCCAGTATTTTTGCATATTATCGCACCTTGGGACTTCACCATCAACTTCATTTTTTGAGCTCATGAATTTTCTATGTTATCTCAATTCTTTATTCGCTTTGCCCCAATTCTGCATAGTACCATTCCTAAGCTTTCTTCTGCCACTTTTGTCACAATGGATTTGATATTTTTCCATTCTTCTTCTATGTTCTGGCTTTTTGGTATCTCTTCACTTATGATGTTCATCCGTCTTTGGTACAGCCATTGATTGGTTGGGTCATCCAGGGCTCTTGTGTTGATTTTCTTTTCATGCGAGAATTTTGACGGGAAAAGGTAGAATTTTTTGCAATTATCAGCAAACTAAACATATAAGTAAACACATAACATCATTTTTTTTTTTGGTAATCTTTGTCAAAAATAGAAGACATTCGACTTTTTGATCAAAAAGCGAGACTTTTTGGCATTTTTTTTTTGGAAAAAAAGCGACAATTTTTAGCATAAAACTAGACCTATTTAGGAATTTTGACAACGAGTGAGATTTTTTGTAAAAAGTGAGACTTTTGACAATTTTATAGCAAAAGGCAGGGATTATTGTTCCAAGTACAACTTTTTATGCTGATTAACACATCAAAAAATTATGGTAACATTTTTTCAGTCTTTCTACAAATTCTAAAGATAACAAAAAAATACAATTTTTTTCCTCAAAGGGTCGAAAATGCGCAAACTAACGCATTTTCATTCTTCTCCAGATTTAAAGGAAAAAGTCGGAAGAAAATTTTCATTTTAAATTGAAAACACTGAAAAAATTTTTTATTTCTGGAGAAAATTGAAAAATCGCTGGAGGCTCTAGAATGGTCCAAAAATATTATAGTTTTTTCGATGTGTGAGAGTTGAATTGAAGAAATTATTCACATTATTTTGTTCACTTTGCTGAAGAAAATTGTTTCACCCTTGAAGCTTTCTCGAATTTTCATTTTCAAAAGTCTAAAATTAACTTTGGCACTTAAAATTTTAGATAGGTAATACGGTTTTAGGATATCCTTCTTTGATTTGACTTAGTTTTGTTCAAATCAGAGTGTATCAGTTTAAAAGGTTCCAGTAATTTATGACATATAAATGAGATCTGGAATTTTTTAAAGTTTCCAATTCTTCATTTTTACTGATTTTCTGTAAATTACAAATAAACTACCATCGTGTTTTATTTTATGTTTTGCAGAATTGGAACGGTTGAAACGAGGGGTTGACTCCAGAATTGGAATTTTCTGCGCTACAGATGGAGACTGCACATTTAGGCATGGTTTCTGTGATGAAAAAACCCACACGTGCCGATGTGACGAGCAGTATCCAGCCAATGACCAGATCTCCAAATGTGGACGAGGTAATGTTGGATTTAGAAGGGAAAAAAGACAAAAAACTTCTGAAGTAATTTTTAAGCAATTCACCTTCGACTCCTTACCAGAAAAATTTTCTTTCAACGAAATAGTGCTTTGAGTTTGAGAAACAATTATTTTTTCACCGTAGCAAAATTACCCCCCCCCCCTCTTTCATCTATTTTTTAAAAAAATTTAGAACAATCTGCACTTAATTTTTCGCCAATATTATCAATTAAAAATATTTCTGATCGTTTGAATCCTGACGAAAGAATTTTCCAAATCTGTTTCAGCTGTTGGTCTTGGACTACCCTGTATGTTTGACGAACAATGCGAGCATAAAGTTTGGAATTCGATGTGCCGTGATCAGCAGTGCGTTTGTCGCGGCAATGGCAAAGAGCAAAAATTACCAGATGGCACAACTAAGTGTATAGGTGAGTACTTGACCCTTACGAATAGGTATACATACACACATCGTAAATCGCATATAAATAATTAATGTTTCAATGAAAGAGAAAATCGAGCATTTATGCAGGGTGTTTTGATTGTATAGTTCATCGCTTTCCACATTTAGAGTTATACAGACACGCGATTATTTCAACCACACATATTACTCGGTCTGCGATTCCAAACAATTGATTGTGAATTAGGTTTTATAATGTGTAGGTCACTGGTCACCCCATGTCTAAATTGAGTATAAGCGGCAATGTTTTGAAAATTAATTCATCTTGTCTCTTTTTTAAAATTTTCTTTTTTGAACTGACATATGACAATAGGAATAATTGAATCCCCCCCCCACCCATCTTCTGAGACCAATTTTTTTCTCAACGAGGGATATCCTAAAGAACATTTTAAAGCAAACTAAGTTGGCTTTACTAACAAAATTGCGGCCATTTTAGATCGACAGGTCAGCCAAAATCCCAGATTTTGCTTTCCAACGTAGGACTCGCACGACATTTTTTGAACTGGATAAAACTAGATCACAAAAGTATGCAAAAATTTATCACCTGCCAAAACTTCAAGTGCTAAAACACATTTTTCAGTTTTTGGTGAATTTCTGAAAAATCATAAAATAAAGGCCAAAAATGAGGCAAAAAATCAAAATTTTTCCAAATTGACCTAGAAATCTGAAATTTAGGATATACCCTATTTTAGACCTGCCAAATTGATTGGAAACGTCTTCAAACCATTTTGAGCAGTTCTGGAGCCTCCAGCAGATTTTTGAAACTTGAAATTTCCACAAAATTTCACCAAATGACGTTGGAAATCCGAAATTTATGCTGAATTTCAACTTAACCTAGCTATCAAGTCGACTTCAGGTGGGTTTAAGTCATTTTGGTGACTCCCTGGACTTTTCGAATATTCTTGGAGCCTCCAGTAAATTTTTGAAACTTTACAAAATTTCATCAATGCAATTCGAAAGGCGAAATAAATTCTGTAAATTAATTTCAATACGCTATAAAGTCAACAGCAGGTGGATTTCAAGTCGTTTTGGAGCTTCCAGCGGTTTTTTGGAGATTACTGGAGCCTCCAGTAATTTTTTTTGTAATTAAAAAACCGAAATTCACTTTGCACAATTGCGCTAAAGTTAATTTAAACAGATTTTATGGCATTTTTTGAAAAACAGAATTTTCTAAGTAACCGCTGGAGGCTCTAAACAGGATTGAAACTGCTGGAAATCCATTTCGGAATTGTCAAAAATGTGGTGTAAACTGGATTTCATCTTTTTACCTCAAACCAATGTGGAGAGGTGATTTTTCAAATTTTTAAAAATGTATGCAATCAACTTACATCGCTGGAGGCTCCAAAATGACTTGAACCCACCTGCAGTTGACTTGATGGCATGTAAATTAAAGTTGCAGAGTGAATTTTGGATTTCAAACTCTGGTTGGTAAAATTTAATGGAAATTTGGAACTTTGAAAACTCTGCTGGAGGCTCCAGTAATTTCCAAAAAGCCGCTGGAGGCTCCTAAACGACTGGAAATCTACCTGCAGTCGACTTCATGGCGTAGTGAAATTAGTTTGCAGAGTTAATTTCGACTTTCCAACTCTTTTTGATGAAATTTTGTGGAAATTTCAATTTTCAAAATCCTGCTGGAGGCTCCAAAACGACTTGAATCCATCTGCAGTCAACTTAATAGCGTGTGGAAATTAGAGTTCAGATTAAATTTCGTATTTCCAACTCCGGTTGGTAATATTTGATGGAAATTTAGAGCTTTGAAAAATCTGCTGGAGGCTCCAGTAATTTCCAAAAAATTGCTGGAGGCTCCAAAATGACTAGAAATCTACCTGCAGTCTACTTTATAGGAATACATTACGGCGTTCGATCTGCATTTGATGAGATTTTGTCGAAAGTTCCAATTCCAAAAATCTACTGGAGGCTTCAAGAATTTTCAAAAAGTCGCTGGAGGCTCCAAAATAACTTAAACCTGTCAGAAATCGACATAATAGCGTGTTCAAGTTGGAGTGCAGCGTGAATTTTGGATTTCCAATGTCATTTGATGAAACTTTGTGGAAATTAAATTTTCAAAAATCTGCTGGAGGCTCCAGAACTGCTCAAAACGGGTAGAAATCCTTTTCTATCAATTTGGCGTTTCGAAAATAGGATTTACATCAAATTTTTGCGTTCTAGGTCAATGTGGTAAAATTTTGATTTTTTTGTATAATTTTTGGCCTAAATTTGATTTTAAAAAGTTCACCCAAAATCGAAAAATGCACTTAGGACTTGAAATTATTGGCGGGTGGTAATTTTTTTCATGCTGTTTCGATCTACTTTATCCAGTTCTAGAAATATCGTTCGAGTCCTATGTTGAAAAGGAAAATCGCCTGTCAATCAGAATGGCCGCCATTTTTTTTTTTTTTTCAGCAAAGCCAACTTTTTTTAGGAAGGCGAAAGGGGGGTGGGGTCAAATAACTCCAATTGTCATGTGCCAGATTATATTATTTGTGAGGGGTCTGTGCATGGTCCCATTTGCTGTAGGCCTAAGAAGATTAAAGGAAACAGTCCGAAATGCAATCAAAACACCAAATTGTTTCATTACTTGATCTACATTTTTGATAACCTTGTTTTCTCACGCAGGTAAACAATTCGGCGATTCTTGTGCGCTTGATGATGAATGTGCTTTCAAATTCGCCGTTTGCGACCCATATAAACGCAATTGCCAATGTCCTCCTGACATGATGGCCACCGATCATATCGATAAATGCGGCAAAGGTAAATTTACAAATTATTTACCTAATATCTACTCGTAGCATTATCTGTAATTAATATCTATACAAAAAATACGTAGTCAACCTACTCGATTACAGACGATTTCGAGTACCCCAAATCGCGTCCTATCGTGTACAATTATTATCAAGAAAACACCCCTTCACCTTATCTATGTACCTACCTACCATCTCATCGTAAAATATTTATTCTGCGAACATCCTTATATACCACCACAACACGTTCTACACCTTACATATTTATCAACTCCAAGTTCACAAACAGGCGGAACACCTACTATGTAAACAGAATTTTTAAAAACTTTTTCGCTTTCCGCCACCCCCTCTCCTTTCAGCATACCTACCTACCTCAAAAAGCGAGATTGCTTTTAAAACGTGCGTGCGTGTTGGCAAATTGTAGCCATAATTCGAAATTTTAAATTATTCGTGTAAAGGTATGGAAAAGTACGATATTACAAGGGCGAGTTTTACTTTGTACGCTGCAAATATGAGAAAATACTATTTGTACGAGGAAAATCTACTCTCGTCACCAATGTTGGTAATATTATTACTAATACATGTGACGCAAGGTGCAAGGTGCGAGGACGACGGCGGCAGCCATACTCTCCATATAACTGTAAAGTGTTTTACGGCATCTGTGCTGCATCTCGGGTTACCTTCAGCAATTTATAAGGGTAGGTATGGTACTAGGTAGTAGATGGGTACAGATAGAGGTAGATTGGGCTGATAGGATAGGGTACGCGTTCAATATGCAAATATACCGCTTTCGCAGCCGCAAACCTTGCAAAGATGTACATATTGGCGCGCAAACGGCCACTAGCAACCACGTGTGGACTGTAAAATTGAAATTCCAACATGGCCTCGTATTGATAATAATAAAAGCACTCGTAATGAATCAAAATTTACCTACGTATCCCAACCAGTGCCCATCTATCCATCTATATTCCTTTTACCTGTGCCAGAAATTCGATTTCTGGAAACAATGTTCCTGTGTTTTTGCGTTTGTGGTGCTTCTACATATGTGTTGTGCTGCTTTTGGTTTGAACGCTTCATCATTACACAATTCATGAATAAACAAATTGAAACAAAATTTCTATCTTTCACACCCATACATACAGAGGGAAAAAATGCTTCGTGCCACATTTTAATGGGGTTATAAAAACAAAAAAAAACCAATCCAAGTTTGTTTTTCTTTGTTGTTTTGTTTTTTGAAAAGTACTATTTTGTCATTGTCATTTTGAGAGAAAACAGTTGAAAGTTTTGGAACCAAGAAATGAGATTAACAATTGAATGTGAATGTAAGTATACCTATTTGAGAAAAATAGAAGCTAATTTTTAAAAATCGTTTCAAACTGGTTTTGGATGAAAATAACCAGAATGATAAAAAATCGATTTTTGAGTCGATAATTCATTTCCTTAAATTGCCTCTCATAAATTGAAAATTTCTTGTGGTGCATGCATTAAGTATTTTATTGCTTTTTGTCAGTTGAATTAATTTCTTGTACCATTTCAATAATTTTTTTAGAATTTTTGAAACGCACTCAGGCTAAAAATAGTGATTTAGAGTGGGAGAGGGGAGGGGAGGGTTGGCCTCACAATTTTTTTCCAAGTAGAAAAATGAAAAGAGAGAATAAGTACAAAAAGTTTCTTTTTGACCTAAAACCAATAACTACGCAGAAAAATTTCACCCTCAGAATTCCACTTTTGTTATTTTCAAATCCTCACTGACCGTGAAATTGGCTTCGATCAAAAAATTTCTCCGAGTGATGTTTTTTTGAGGGAAAAATTTCGCTGAAAATGCTCTTAGTGAAATGTTTCCGTCTAAAAATATCAATAATGAGAATCTATTGCTCCGTTCTTTTTTTAGAGGTGGTAAAAGCAAAAAAATGGAGGTTTTTGACATTTTTCACATTTTGCTCCGAAATAATGTGAGCAAAGAAAGAATTATTTTTTACCAAAATTTCATGCATTTACTGCCTCATCATCAAGATTTTCATGGTAAAATCTCCCCCCTCTCCTAATTCATAAAAAGTTGAATTTTTTCGCGTTTTTGATAAATATGTATAAAAAAAATGTATATATATTTTCCGGGAAATTGTCTCATTTCAAGAAACATTTAATTAGGTCATAAATATAAATATAAATATAAACAGGATCGGAAACTCGTGAAGCAAAAATTCTTCACCACCGGAGAAATTCGACCAATCAGAGTTTTCACCTCCAGGCAACTGACCAATCAGCGCCTTCACCCCCGGAGAAACACGTGGTCTACGCGATTCAGGATTGGTTGATTTTTTTGCTTCACTTTTTCCTGTACATTTTAAATGTAAGTGTCCGATCCAGTTTAATATCCATATCTATGAATTAGGTACGATTAAGTTTTTGAAACTCTGAAATACAAGTCGACCAGTTGCGGAGGATTCCGCAACAAATTCTACACAAAATGACGTACATGACGTCATTGTGAAAATAATGAATTTCGTGTCAATCAATTCTGCATTATTTATTTATATTTTGTCAAAAGTTAATTTCAATAATTCAAACAAAATACTCTTGAACTTGGCTATATGCAGGAGAATGGGAAAAAAAATTCCAAGTGGAGAATCGCAGAAGTTTGATTCTTTTTACTCAAAAGTCAAAATCCATCCTTAGAGGACCTAGACCCCATAATTTTTTTATACCATAATAAGACAATTTAATCTTCAAAATTTTATTTTTATCCAAAAAAAATCTGAAGCAGAACCCTTAACCTAAGCCTAAATGGGTCAGTTGTCATTGTAATTTGTCAATTCTTTCTAGCTGTCCAGTTATAGAGAAGTTGATGTTTTTTTAAATCACCATCATTTCTATCAAAGAGTATTTGAGATAAATTGATGAATATTATCATTCGCATTCCCTAGTAAAAAAAAACCAATGGTTTCATTTGAAACGATTAATATTTTTTTTATCAGGGGTTTCTCTCATGAATTCGTTGGTGTTTTATTAAAAAAAAATTTGAATCAATTGCCTAAATGACAAAAATGCACGAAAAAAATTATGAATTCTTTATTTTTTGTAAGCTGATCCAGGGGTTTGAACTGCGAACAAAAAAAAAATCGGTCAATTTATTTCCTCACTAAGTATATACTTACTATTTATTCTCAAAAAGAAGTTCAAAAAAGTCGTACAGACAGTGAGCTCAAGTCAAAGGCCACGTAAAAAATCATACTTAGTTTTATTGAAAATTTGAAATCTGCAAAATGATGCTTCTGGACAAAGCACTGCCTCTTTATACATACCTAATTATATGCATAGTTGTTTTCTGTTGAAAAATGTGCATATTTTCATGATTTCTTAAATTGATGTATTGAATTGAATATTGATGTAGGACTGTAGGTATGACAAATTGACGATGATTTGAAAAATTTAATTTAATTTCATATTAATAGAAGTCTCATTCAACAAAGTCTCTTTAACCTTTTCAATTTTCAATTTTTCATCAATTCACTATCACTACTCGTACTCACTCATCTTTTCAAAAACGAAAAAAATGTCTTTGTATGACGTCACACAACCTAGTCCAAGGTTTATTTCATTGATGTTTATTGTTTCCAAGGTTTCAAAATGATGGAGGTACTGCGGATCTATTTTCGTGATGGAAAACCAAAACATTCTCATATTTCCAAAATCCAAACATTTTTTAATTACAATTTTTTTGGAAAAATGTAAATTTTCAAAAAGATTCGAAGGCATTCGCTCAGGTAAGGAGGTTTCTAAACGTCAAAATTAATTCGCAAAAACCAAAAACGGCCGTACAATCGGCGCAAAAGGTACCAAATGGCTCCAAGTTTTGTGTATTAATAGTTAGAAATAGCTGATAACCCTCTGAACTTGAATAATTTGAAACATACAAAACATTACAATGTCCACCACCTCCCCTCCCCCAGCAAAAAGTGAGATGATAAATGACGTCAGCCCAGTCTTCCGTCATGTCAGTTCCGTCCTCCCTCCCTCCTTTCCCAAACTACAAAACATTTTTGAGTCAAAAACAATCACCAATGATATCTACTTCTTGATGAAAACGTTTCCGCAAAAAATAGCTTCTCAATTTCAAGTATTTCAACACTTCATGAACAAAATTCCAGCAATTTACCAAACAAAAATTACCAAAATAATTTAACAAACAAAATTACCACTTACCAGTAATTTACCAGAACAAATTTACAGTAATTTACAAAATCAAATTTACAGTAATTTACCAAACAAAATTACCAGTAATTCACCAAACAAAATTATCAGTAATTTACCAAAGAAAATTACCAGTAATTTACCAAACAAAATTATCAATAATTTACCAAACAAAATCACCAGTAATTTACTAAACAAAATCACCAGTAATTACAAAAATTACCAGTACCTAATTACAAAAATTACCTATAATTACAAAAATTACTCGTAATTACAAAAATTACCTGTAATTACAAAAATTACCAGTAATTACAAAAATTACCGGTGATTACAGAAAAACAGGTTGTTACCAAAAGTTACAGGTAATAATTACCAACAATCACTAGTAATTACCAAAAAACACTAGCATTTTACAAAAAGTTACCAAAAATTTTCAGTAATAATCAAAGAAAAGTTACCTACCTAAATTAGAATAATCCTACACAGTAAAGCAACTTTATGTTTATGCTGGAATATGTGCATGTACTAATTACAAAAATACACCATCATCATCATCATCAAAATCATCATCATCATCATCATCAACAACAACAACAACAACAATAAATCACCTGCCAGTAATTTACCATAAATCACCTTCACCTGCCAGTAATTTACCATAAATTACCAGAAATAATTTACTAAAATTTCAAGTAATTTACTAAAATTTCAAGTAATTTACTAAAATTTCAAGTAATTTACCAAAAATTACCAGTAATGTACTAAAAATTACCAGTAATTCGCCACAAATTACCAGTAATTTACCAAAAATTACCAGATAATTACCAAAAATTACCAAGTAATTAACAAAAATTACCAAGTAATTAACAAAAATTACCAGATAATTACCAAAAATTACCAGGTAGTTACCAAAAATTACCAAGTAATTACCAAAAATTACCAGGTATTTACCAAAAATGACCGGTAATAACCAAAAAATATTAGTATTATACCAAAAGTTACAATTAATTACCCAAAATTACCTGTACCTACTTGATGCACCAAAAGTTCCATTAATTTCAATTTATTAAAAATTAGCAGCAATTTGCCAAAAATCACCAAATGCAGGTACTGAATTTCAACTTTTCAGAATGACAAGATGAAATTATGTGGAAATTATAATTTACAATTTGTTGACGGCTCCAGAACTGTTCTTTTAATTTTCACGGTTTGATGTTTTGATCTTTCAATTTCCAAAACTTCACCAAAAATCAAAATAAAAGCTCCCAACTTTTGAAAAAATTGCCAAAAAAATCCTGCCGTTTGCCAAAATGATCAAGAAAACCGGTTGCCAAAATTGGAAAAAATTCTTGTTTTTGTCAATATTATCCTAAATAGTCCTGGCCAGTAATTTACCAAAAATGACCAGTAATTTACCAAAAATGACCAGTAATTTACCAAAAATGACCAGTAATTTATCAAAAATTACCAGTAATTTACCAAAAATTACCAGTAATTTACCAAAAATTAATAGTAATTATCTCTTAATTACCAGAAATTTACCAAAAATTACCAGAAATTTGCCAAAAATTACCAGGTATTTACCAATAGTATCTGGTATTTATCAAAAATTACCAGATATTTACCAAAAATCACCGGTAATAACCAAAAAATATCAGTATTTTACCAAAAATTACAATTAATTACCCAAAATTACATGTACTTGATACACCAAAAGTTCCAATAATTTTGATTTATTAAAAATTACTAGTAATTTGCAAAAAAATTCACCAAATGCGGGTACTGAATTTCAACTTTTCAGAATGACAAGATGAAATTTTGTGGAAATTATAATTTACAATTTGCTGACGGCTCCAGAACTGTTCTTTTAATTTTCACCACAAGTCGTCTCGAAGTACACAGCTTCTACGCTTCCTCCCCCCCCCCATCGAATAGAATTAAAAATTCGAACAAAAAGAATACCTACAGTCTACACCAACATTTTTCATGTTATTTTAAAGATTTTTTTTTGCAAGTGTGAATTATTTTTGTGGTAATTTTTACATTATCAAATTTCCATAATGCTCCTCACACTATTTTTTCACAATTTCCAAATAGGTAATGTTTTCCCAACTTTTTTTATAACTAATTCGTGGAATTGGACAAAGACTTGAAAATATAGGCGTTGAAATAAACAGGTACCGAAAAATACAAAAAAAAATCAAATTGCAACGTTGCCAATAATAGATTAAGAATGCATATTATAAACTTGTTTCTTCATGTGTGTGAGTGAGTCTGAGTATACCCTTTGGATATTATTGTTGTGTATGCTTACATGGATTATAAACTACGAATTGGCTGAAATACGATTCGATATTTGTGTAAAAACTCGAAATTTTTTGGAATTTGCAACGTTGCCAATAATTGATTGTTCAATGGGAGATTTTTCTTATTTGTCTGCATTGATGGCGGATGGCGGATTGAAATTACAGTGGCGAAAGTCAACTTCTTAATCATATAGATAGGTACCTACTCGATGAATAATTCGAAATTCAAAATCTGTAGGTAGGTAATTTAAATTCAAAAAAACTATACCCATTTTTAAACACTCCGACACTGCGAGAAAATATTTTTCTACTGTGAAAATGTATTCAGTCTGAGCTCGTTCATATTCCGGTAAAGTTACTAGAATAGGAATTTGCAATTCAACTCGAGAATTTTTTTTTCAAAATGAAAAATAGAGATGTATTTTAACACCTAACAATACCAGGAATTCCACACTTTTAATATTTCCTCAACTAATACATAGATACCTATACAGTCTGCAAAGTAGGCTAAAAGAAAAACCACAATGCTGATAAGTTGAATCGGAAACTGTGTAAGCTTCAGAATCCCGCATTAAATTATATAAAATCTCCTTCCAAGAAGACTCGAACGCATTAAATTTCATTATACAAATGTTGTGGTCGAGTATAAAGAAGACGCTTGAGACATTGAGGTGGAAGAAGGGGTTCACAACCACGAGCAATTTCGAGTGGCTTTTGCCCGTTAAACTATACATAGTTTAACATTACCATCGTAGGAATAGCTATGAAAATCGCTGACCTATAAAAATCGAGCAATTATACGCGAAAAAATCGCGACTGTAAATCTTCGCTATTTTACGACTAAGATATTTTGTAAAAACCTGCCCCATTCCTTCCTCATCGACCGGCAAAACGTTAAATTCGCGCCCTATTTAATTTATCGTTTTTATAACTCTGTATAGCAGGCTATACCAGTACCAGCCTATGCTACAATATTTCTGTACAAGAGGATTGTTAAGCCTGATACGGATAAAGGGGACGTAGACGTTCTGTTGCGTGAAATGTCAAGCGGCCAAATTTCCGCTTTGTTTTCGCGCTAATTGAATTGTGATTGTTTAATTTGTCGCATTCGGCGGGAATTTCTTCGACATTGTGATGACAAGCCGGAGGATTTTCGCTTTAGGGTGTATGGTTGGACGACGAGCTGGTCGGGGTGGTGTTTTTTATTGTTTCGAATCGTGAAATTACCGTATTGTAGGTACCTACATAATACAGCTATATAGACGAAAATGCACGAGGGAAAAAGCAGCCTTAGCGAGCGAAAATTTTCGTAGAAATAGGTATACCTAATACGAGTAATTGGGCATGGTAGTGGCAGGAGCAGGGAGTGGTCGTATTTTCAGAACATTATAATTATCGGTGTCGATGGTTAGCGTGACCAGATGACCATTTCAGATAAGAATCAAAACGTTGAAAAGTTCTTCAGATTTTAATAATAATAAGTCGGAGCTTTTTCACTTTCTCACTACCATACTTGGGGCCACAGCGATGGAATTATTTAAACGGGTTGATTCGCTGACTCGTGTATACCTTTATACTATGGTACTTTTACCCACAGCAACCTCTGCTCTGCTCCGCCTATAAGTATATTGTATTTATATAAATTCAACACATTGAAAGAAGGCATTTGGCATTTAAAGGTGTATACAGAATGCATCGTATTCCTATTTCGACCACATTTAGCGATATTATCGTGGAAAAAAATAACCAAATCGGGAATCTAAATTGAAAAATTTCACTAAGGTTAGGGGTAAACGTGAAGCAGAAAGATATTTAGGTACAACGAACGCGCTTTTTTGTATGCAAAACCCAATGACAAGTATTGATTTTTTGGTCGCTTGGTAGTACTACGTGTGACTGTGTAATCATCTCGAGAAAATTTGAATTTTTTGCTACGCCGTCAAATTTGAGGATTTAAGGAATTACCATTGTTAAACGCGAGTTGAATTAAGTGTCATTTATTAAGTGACAGCGTTGTCGCGGTCGATGAAGCTGCGAAATTACGCGAGAAAATTTCAGTTTCGGTGACAAAAAATATCAACGAGATGAAGCCTGATTTCAGCGTATCGTTGACGGGCATTTTATTAGATATGGTTTTTGGGTAAATTGTAGGACGTGGAAATAAGTTTATGAACGAAATTCATAAGGCGTGAAAAAAGATGATGGCAGAGGTTAAATGAGAAAAATTCAATATTTAGAATTTTTAAAATGAGCCTGCATGATTTTTCCTCTTTCTAGTGGGTTGTCAATAACCCACGCGAAAAGGGAAGTACCCTCCGAAATTCATGATTTATGAAATCAAGTTATACGTTCATTAATTTGGAATGTCGTTTTCTGCTTCAAATCAAATTTAATTTTTGTACAGTTGATATAACGTCACGATTCTCATAAAAAAATATGATATCGTTTATTCACAATACAACAGTAGGTAGGTAGTAGGTACCTACTCATAATTGTCTTCAAAATATTCATTTTATCGGCTTAATCACATTTTTAAAAAATGTAAATTCTGATCAATCCATCTGATTGTTAATCCACCTAACAAATAAGCCACTCCATTCTCCATTGACTTGACTAAATGAAATTTCCCAATGTGAAAAAAATACATAAATCACTCATGAATCCTACTCCTTTCTAACCAAATTTTCAGACACTGGAATTCATTATTATTTTATCTCCCCGTCTCCCGAAAGATCCTAAGAATCACAGAAAAAAATAGGACATATTTATTAAAATTTCCTCGATAGTCGTTTAAAATGATTCTTTTTCTTGTGTCCGGGACAATCGGATTTCCTCATATTCTTCCAGAGCTGTGGGACAGAAACGATTTTGGGATTGAAATTGATTCATTTTGAGATTGGATTTGTTTTGGGATTCATTCTTATAAATTTTCATTT
The DNA here is from genome assembly GCF_950023065.1 of Planococcus citri. Classification (NCBI taxonomy): domain Eukaryota; kingdom Metazoa; phylum Arthropoda; class Insecta; order Hemiptera; family Pseudococcidae; genus Planococcus; species Planococcus citri. The sequence continues at coordinate 14,187,472 of NC_088681.1, forward strand.
CGGTTTTGGGATTTGTTTTGGGATTGAAAAACTTGTTTTGGTTCCAGGATGAATCAGTTCCGGTTTCAGGATTTCCATTTCAACCAATTCCAAGCCCAAATTGACCAATGGACCCTGCCAGTGGTCCAAAAATTTGAAATTTTTACTTGAGGAATCCAATGGAGTAATTAGTTGAACGTCTTAAATGCATATTTTGCTTAATTCCTCGAGTAATTTTTATTATAATCTGAATGAATGATGATAAATGACATAAAATGACAATTACTCAAAATATAATCACGGGAAAGAGGCAAATAGGTGTTTGAATCTCAAAACCGAAATGATTTTGTTTCAGTTCTGGGATTGTCTTGGGTTCAAAATTATATCGGTTCCTGGATTTTTTTGGTTTAGGGATCAAGAAAAATAATGATTTTGGCTTTGGGATTGGTTTTTGGATTGGATTTGAATCAGGATTTAAACGGTTCCAGTTTTGGGATAGTTTTGGTCCCACAGCTTTGTATTCTCCCCTTCTACCTTTGCACCCAGGTCTTTGGTGCAGTTGTTCATTTCTCACTACACCTCCTCTCTAGTGTATGCAGTGCTACCGGTACAACAATGACCATGCTAATTTCAATGTGAATGTCGACCCATCCACATCTGTCACTTTTGGATGCCACATTTCGATGTGAATTTCGACTCTGTGTGGAGCCAATTGTTGATGTAATTGTCGACCAATGTTGATCGGCATTTATGTCGACAATTGGCTCAACACAGGGTCAAAATTTACATCAACATGTGGGATCCAAATGTGACGGATGTGGATGGATCGACATTGGCATCAAAATTTACGTCGACCTCCATCTACACAAAATTGTAAAATTTTAGTTTCAAAATTGAAATTTTTTTCCAAAAATCATTTTCTCTTATACACTTAGGTGACCATTGCTCATGCTGAAAGCGAATGCAGCATCAATGCGGAGGCCAACTCTGAGAAGTACAGACAGAAAGTCCATATTCAGTAGTTGAACATTAAACTCTTTATACTGAAAGGCGCAATAGGTTATCTAAGAGTACTAAACTAATACATTTTCATGTCGACAACATGTTGATGTTAATGTTCCCTATGTGCACGTTTGGCACTCAGGATGCGATGCCAGCAAAAAAGTGCCAAAATCTGACACTAGGTGTCACATTTTGGCACTGGAAATTGGCATTGCGTCCCAGTCTCAATTTGACGCAATGTTAAATACTGGCACTAAAGTGCCAAATGAGCCCACAGGGTTGATGTGAAATTTGACATTGACAAATACATCCACAATATCAACTTCATTTTTCAAATTTGAGAAATCTTTGAAAATTTGGTCGATGTTAGGGTCGACAAATACATCCACAATATCAACTTAATTTTTCAAATTTGAGAAATCTTTGAAAATTTGGTCGATGTTAGGGTCGATGTATTTGTGGACAATCGACAACTTCAAACTATGGAAAAGTGAATAATTTTATCAAGGCCATTAAAAATTTTTTTCTCCCTTCAGACAAAGATCATATTTTTAAATGTTTACTAAACTTTTAAACACTGAAACAGAAATTTCAATTCTGAAAAATTGGTCGACATAGTTGTGGATGTAAATTTTGAGCATCAAATTTTACATCAATATGTCGACATCGCATGTCAAGGTATCAGAAATCATGGGAAGATTTTGAAAATTTTCATTAACCTGGCTTCTTTACAGACAGAAGATTCTTATTAAATAACTTAGGTATTGGTCACTTTTCCATCATTATGTTGGAAAAAAACATAGTCGATGTAAATGTCAAAGTCAACAATTATTGTTGTATGGGTAGTGCCACATACAAGGAGATGGTCATCATTTTGTCTTTGCCTGCAATCCAGACACTCAACATTATCCTGTGTGCCCCACCTAGTAAGGTTTACAGTAGGGTTGGGCACATTGAACCAATTTTAGGTTTTTTCATCATTGCTTCAAAAGTTTTGAACCTAGAATGCTCAAATAAGTTTTAAATTGAAGCTTGATATTTTGACTATAAACCCTAGGAGTTTAAAGTATTTTGATCGGTAAGTTTTTTCAGAAAACATTTTTAAAGCGGCGTCCATTTTTGGTTCAATGTACATTGAACCATGATGATTGATAACCATGGAGTGTGTACGTGAAATTAATGCTTAATCAAGATCACAGAGACTGGGGAATGTAATTATAAGTTATTTGCTATGGTATGATCTGAAAAATGAATGAAAAAATTGAAATTCCTGCTAGGGATGGTCACAAGAGGTAGTGGTTCAAGCTGCCCATTTTGCACATGCATTACTCATAGCAGATGCATAAAAAGAGTGATACACTTACAATAGATTTTATTGAAGAAACATGACGCCGATGTATACAGCATCAATAATAAGTAACGCCGATCTCTTAAAAATGGAAACTTTTACCAGAATTCGAACTTTCCTGCCGGCAAAATTATTTTTTTTTGTTTTTTTTCCATTGAAAAAGTACTTTTTTTGACTTTACTCATCGGATTTTTGTGCTACAGTGATGAATTTTCGTATGAAAATACAGTTCAGTGTTACCAACAAATAAACGTTGAAACCACATTTTTACACACAATAGGAAAAAAGTTATGGCCTCTGGTTCAACCTGCCCGACCCTACTGTACTGATGTCGGGTGCATTCAGCTTGGATCTGGTTCAGTGTGAGTTACTCTACACACAGCAGTTTATGACCATTTGCCAAGTTCTCTCTACTAGTGGCCTTCTTCAGATCAGATCATCTCTTCTCTATCCCCTCCACTGGGTCTACATCCATCACATGTGTCTCCCTCATAAAACTCTTCCTGGACATCAGCCTTGGGGTCGCCTCTTTTTAGTTGAACATAACATGGCCAGAGTCTTGTTCTTTTTTTGTCCTCCCAACATAAGCCACCACACACACCGTCTTATCCTAGGAGGTGCAATGCCATATATTCTTGGTAGATGTTTAACACTGGTTGGTCTGAGACAGCCAGACACAATTATTCTCATGATGTTGTTGAGAGTGAGGTCAATCTTCTTAATATGTGCTGATAGGTCTCAGGTGGCACATCTATACTCTGCTGTAGAGTAGCGCAGTGCCATGGCTGTTGTACTCGATGTCTTTGGTTTTACTCCCTGTCTAGATGATACCAGTTTCCACAGTAAGTTGTTTGTTGTTTCTACCTTAATTTTTGTGTTCTCACAATGCCTCTTATACATGTATGAGGGTTTGGTCTAGGCGTCAACTGTATATATATGTTACCGTTAAAGTGTTTACTCCAGGTAATGTATGAAATAACTAGTTATTTCATATATTACCTGGGAAAGTGTGAAATTGAATTTTTTCTACACTTTACCTAGTTATTTCATACATACACGAGGTGTGTATCGTTAAAGTGTGAAATCAATGATTGAACTACAATAAAGTAAGAAATGAATGTTAAGTCAAAGCTAGAACGGGGTGTCTCACCACAGAATAACCTCCAAGCCCCAGGGGCAGATTTTGGCAACTCAAAAAAAAAGTTTTTTTCATTTTGTACTTCACTTTCAACATTACACCGTTGAGCGACTGTGATAAGTAGAGTGTTGAGGTTTGCGGGGCTCGATAGCAAATTTAACGTAGAATTTTTTGATATGGCTAATAACTACGCCAGAAGGAACAGGACGAATTGTACCAAGCGAAATAATTGGAAAAATGTGTTCAAAAATTGGCATTTTTTTTGTTTTTGTAAAAAAACCTAAAAAAATTTTCATCATGACATTGTATCCTTTTCAATGCTGAACAAAAACTTGGAAAAATTCAAAAATTTCTTTTTTTTTACTCTCATTTAAATATCTGATGCAGTTATTAGCCCCGTCAAAAAATTCTACATGAAATTTGCTATCGAGCCCTGCAAACCTCAATTTTTAACAGTTCATTTCATGATCTAACTGATCACACCTCGTTATTTCATAGAATAACTAGATTCTTCATACATTACCTAGATGAACTAAGTATGAACAATTTACTTGCATTAAGTACTTTTCTACTTTTTCGTTAATGTATGAAATAACTAGTTATTTCATACATTACCGGGAGTAAACACATTAACGGTAACATATATAATGGACAAATATTTCAAATCAGCGTATATGAAGCCGACTTTTTGAATGCAGAATCGAGGAAACTTTCTGCTCATGCGTCAAACATGATGCTTAAGGTGCTGGTGAAGAGAGAGAGATGGTTCAATTGTTCAACCAGTGAACTGTCTCTCTCTCCACCAGCGCCATGCCATAAGCATCATGTTTGGCGCATGAGCAGAAGATTTCCTGGATTCTGCATCCAAAAAGTCAGCATCAACTTTGGCCGTTTTTTTACTTTGAAATATTTGTCCATTATATTATGGTCTACTGGTCTAGGGTGATACCTAGTAGTGGTGTTAAGTATCGTCAAAAAAGTAAATTGATACTCCAAAGTCCAATTACCTATTCACACTTTTCCTCTTGTTTTTTGGCCCAAGGGACATAACCCAAAGGAAAAAATGAGAATTACAGTGACAATTTACCAACAGCTTGAATTTTACTAAAATTTCAACAGTTTTTGGTAATTTTCATTTTTTTCATGTGTTTACTTGCATTTAGAGGAGTTTTTAACAATATATATTTTGCACCATTTTGCTAAATTTTACCGGAATTTTGTATTCCAATTCTTGCTCAAAAAAGTATTTATAAGTATGGAATACAGCCAAGTATCAATACTATCAATATTTTTTGACACCACTAATATCTACATAGATACTTGGGATTTTCACAGTTCTCCAGCGGCACTCCTCCCCGTACTAGCTTCAATGTGGACTTAGCCTTCCCATTCTTTAGGTGGAAGCTATACACTTGAGTTTTGGATGGATTTGGTCTGATGGTATTGTCCACATAGTAGGTCTCTAGTTTATTCAGGGTCTCCTGCAACATTTCTTGTATTCTATGTGTGTATCCCCCTGTGCAGTTGCTGCCAGGTCATCTGCATACAGGAAGTATCTGGTCTGGTCTCCAATAGTCTGGTCATCAAAATACCTAATTTAATAGACGGGGTTTCAAAGTTCAGAATTCCTGGATGACCAAATGAACAGCTTGCTTTTCACAAGAAATTATTTTTTGGGAATCTACTACTTACATAATTCATAATATTCCAAAGCCTCAAAATTTTCAAAAAATTCCAAATGGATCAAATAAATTGTTTTCTTAAAAGTGTCAAAATTTGAAAAGTAAATTTTGGGTTCCCAGTAAGGGCCACTTTAAAAATTCAAAAAACATAGGTTGCAATGTTGTAAAAAGTCATTTAATCGATAAAATAACATTAATAGATGTCTAATTAAGACAATAAGAGCAAATACTAAGCGGGTCTAATGAATTTTTTCCCAAAAAGTTGAAATTTGAAAAGTTAATTTCTGGTCCCTAATATGGGCTACTTTAAAAATTCAAAAAACAAAGGCTGCAATGTTGTAAAATGTGAATTGATTGATATACCTACATAAAATTTAACAGATGTTTACTATCATATCATCCTTTTCCCTCCAACGTTGCTAATGTTGACTTTAGGGCATGACTTCCCACGAATACCTCAATAATTAATTTGATGGAAGAGGATAATTTCGAAACTGGCAAATAGCAATTGTAAATTTGTGTCATTTTACAGCATTGACAGGTTGAAGGGTGCAAAGTAACTTCAAACTCTTCGATACATCTACGACTAATTCAGTAGGTAGCTACATAGAGTTTTTTTCTTTCAGTGCTTCGTAAATATCCTCTTCCTTTCTCCCTCACCACCTCCATTATTTTCAAATGCATTCGTAGGTATTCGCTTGAATTTTCTAATCTCGGTATCCTTGATGTAATTCACTATCTACTGCAGTTTTATTCCCCAACCTGGCAGCTGGGCTCACTCAATTCGACATCATGTGCTGTACTTGTAAAATATTCATGAAGAACGTGTAATGAAAAGTACCCTTGCGAAAAAAGAAGTCGACAATCTCCGCCAATTCACTCGTCTAGATTCCGTTTTTATTTTCATTTCAACTTCCTGTTGTAGCGATAAAGTCATTCTTAGTATGTACCAGTCTACATTCGTAGCTACGGTGCGAGTACCTACTTTTTCAAACGCATTAATTCTTCTACGACGGAAAAAATTCCCAAACGAATAAGAAAACGATTTTTGATAATAAGTTCATACCGACTCGACTCGTCGGGTTGGGTATCCGTTTTTACGATAGGTATTTCTTACGTGTAAAGCTAAAGCTTCGTTCTTTGTTTCTTCGTATACTTAGCTACCTATGCATTATCGCCTTATAGTACAACACTGTAGGTAGGTTGAGGTAATAGGTATATATAGTTGTGTAATAATTTTTTTCTTGATCGCGTGCTTTATGCACGTAGGGCGATGGAAAATGATTTTTCCTCGAGGCACCGATAGCTTCTATTTTCTTATACGAGCTTTTAGCCTACCAGCGTAATCGCAGGGGTAGATGACTTGCAGGCAGGGGTAAGGAGGGAGGTTTCATTAGTATGTAACTTATTTCGTGTAAACTTTATTACGATTTTATGTGCAGGGTTTGTATAACGAAAGCGAACGTCGTCGTCGTTTAAACTGCTTATTTCGATTGAAACAATTAAAGAGCTTTGGTGTAGGTAGGTAATTTTATACCTGATGCGATACCTATACTGTAAGGTATGGGATGTGATAAGGAAAGCGATGAGCAAGAGAGGAAGCTAAATTGAGTACAGATAATACAGCAAAGTGGGAAAAAATGGAATTATAAAAAATCATAAAAATATGAAAAGGATAGGTATCCCCAGGTAAACGAAATTGCCCTGATCACAGAGTTGGAAAATTATGATGGTTTATTGAAAACTTGCTGACACTTTTGCAAAAAGTAGGAGTTTTGAAAATTTTGGCTAAAAGCAGAAATTATTTTACAATAATTTATTCATTTAAGCAAAAAACAGATTTTTTTGATAAGTACGAAAAAAATTAATTTTGACAGTGATTTGGCAAAAAACAGTAGGTACTTGTTAGGATAATTTTGGCCATAGCAGGAATTTTTGCCAATTTTGGCAACCAAATTTTTTGAACATTTTGGCAAAAAGCAGGAATTTTTTGGCAAATTTTACTAATGCTAGGAGTTTTTTATAATTTTGACAAAAAAGGAACTTCTTTACAATTTTGACATACCTACACGAGATATTTTTTGACAATTTAGGCAATATACAGACAATTCTGGCAAAAAAACATAACAAAGACTTCTAATTAGGATAATTTTGGCAAAAGCAGGAATTTTTGAAATTTTGGCTACTAACAAAGTTTTTTGGTCATTTCTGCAAAAAAATATTAGGACTTTTTTGATAACGTCAAAAAAAGATAATTCGGCAATTTTTACAACAAAACAAAACTTTTTTGACAATTTTGACAAAAGTTGGGGTTTTTTATATTAAAAAAAAAATGAAACTTCTTTAAAATTTTAGCAAAAAATAGGACTTTGACATATAGTGCAGATTGGCCCCACTGCCGAAGGTAGTGCTTATTTTACCAACCCCTATATTGAAAGTATGTGTAACGTGTAAAATTATTAAGAATGAGTAAGATCTCGTGCATTCTTCTGTACATAAGTACTGACGTCAGGTCGTTGTCCGAACCCTCCTTAGATTATTAAAGGGTTCGAGTCAAGGACGTTGGAATGCGTGAAGACGTTTAAGATCTCTATATAGCAACGTATGTGGCAAGATCCACCCCCTATGACAGGTCAGTTAATTAATGATCTCGCGGCTCGCGTCGTGATGACATTTATGATCAAAGATAGGGTTTAAGAAACATAAGTAAATTCTATTATTTACAAGCTTTGTACTTGTACATAGCATTTGCGCATATACCACCACTCTTTTGGAGTAGGGATTTAGCCATCGTATGCGTCTTTATAATAGAGATCTCTTGCAGAAAATCCTCACTTGGTTTTGGCAATACGTGTTAGCTGCCCCATTGGGTAAAAATCTGCCGATGATACGCGACAAATAACGTGGCAGGAATTGCAACACTTTCCGCCAATACTTTTCTGCTCATTAATCGGCGCGCGTATTTTTTCACGCGATAAATTCTGCCGATGTCCAATATCAATGAAAAAATGTTGGCACCGCCGGGGATCGAACCTGGGTCTCCAAGTCGGTAGACGACTTCTCTACCAACCTGGCCACCAGAACATGTAGTGATGAGAACGCAACATTTCTATACTACGTGAAAACATACGCGTAAAATACCATATTTACGCTTGTGTTTATAAAATACGCGAAAGAATTACGCCAAGAAACCTGCTTGTAGCGTATTTTGTAGCTGGTTTCTTCCAACGCAAAAAAGACGCCACTTAATTTGAAAGCGTTGTGGCCTTACGCGAGAAAATACGCTACGAAATATTATTGTAGCGTATTTTTTAGCAGATTTTTCTTTCAGTGCCCCAATCCGCCTTCTGGACAGCGCTTTTTCACGTGTATATTTGGAATACGTCAATAAACCAGCTGGTTTTGGCGTCTTTTTCAGCGTATGGGCAGATTTTCCCCCAATGGGATGGTTCCTCGTCACCTGTTAATATAACTGACCATGGATGCGCCCCCAGGGGAGGCCATGGGCGAGCCTTATGGTTGTACCCACTAGTGGTCTGCACGGGACGGGCAAGCCCATGGGCTTACCCGACCCGGCCCAAGTACTCGGGCAAAAAGCCCGGCCCGACCCCTCAGCCCGAAACAAGCCCGACGGGCCCGACCCGACAATAATTTTTCAACACTTCCGATAAATTTTGTTGCAACGTTGGTGTGATGCGACGAGATGGTTTTCCCAACAATAGGCATTGTTGTGACCTGAACATGGTGCTACACTTTTTTATTTACGAGTACTCACAGCACATGTGTTGAGTACTAGTTACGTACTGAAACCCAAACCCGAGAAAGCCCGACAGGCCCGGCGCGACCTGGCCTGACTTTTATCGGGCTCGGCCCGTGGGCTTTCGGACAGGCCCATGCAGGCCACTAGTACCCACTTCTAGCGTGGTAATGTAATTTGTTTTAATATATTGATTGATCCCGTGATCAATAAATAGTATCTGTTTTGGTAGTTCAGATTGTACCCAGGTGTTATCAGATTATGCGAAGTGTTATGTGTTGTCTCGTTTGGTCAAGTTCCGCCGATGCATTTAGTATTGGGGAGGCCACTGATAGAGACGGAAAAAGCGTATAGTGTTCTGTAAGTGGTGAAATACATTTACTAATTAATTATAAGTTTTTCGTCATAGTATGTTAGACCAAGGTGTCTAGTGCTATGACCTTAATTAGATGAATACCTAGTTATATTACACAGGTGTCTGAATAGGTACCTTTTCCGCTCATCCTACCTTTACCTGCGAGTAAATGGGATGAAGTTTTAATACTTGTAAAATTATATATCTCTTTGCAGGCTTCCTCTCTCAATGAAGAGTTAAGTCATTTACATCTCTTGATTTCATTCATTCTCATGCTATGTGAAAACTAAGTGCAAACGATGTATGATAATGATGATTTGTAAATAGTGTAAATATATAGTACATATAAGTAAAACAGCGTTTTTATTTATAACTATAAACATTGAATGTGTATGGCTAAATTGGGTAGGTTACAGCCTTCTGAGCTAGTCAGGCAATGAGCAATTATTCCCCTTCTAGGGAATAATTCTGATCTTCACTGGATAGGAAATAATTATCCTCCTTCTCCCCCTTAGCTAATCAATCCTTTTCTAACTATATAAACTTTTTTGGCAATTTTGACAAAAGTTGGGATTTTTTAATAATTTTTTTGAAAATGAAACTTTTGTACTTATTTTTGCAAAAATGAGACTTTTTTGACAATTAGGTAGGTATTCTGGCAATAAGATTCATTGAACATAGAAAAAAAAGCTGCAGGATGGATATAAAAAAGAAAATGAACGTAGGTAAGTAGTTGTTAAATAACATTTTTACAAAGTAGGTTGGTAGTACCTATTTACAAAAATGGTAGATATCTTCGATCATTTTCGATTCGGAAAATTCTTATGGGTAAATGAACGTTTATGTGAATGGCAAAAAATTTTCGTAGCTACATTACCTATCTAAAACAGGATGAAATTTTGTATACCTAGGTAACTTATGTACAGCCAAGCTCGGTTCTGATGGTCTCGTCGACTCGAACAGATGGCGAATAATTATCTGCGCAGTCGAATAATTCATAATAATGTTTCAGATTTTGTACAATTGTGTAAATTGAGTATGAGAGCTTCGGCAGTTATAAAAATTAATGCCCATCATCGCAATCCGCAATTTTCAATATTTGTCTCATAAAAATGTCACATTTTTCAACATTTTTCTCATAAAAATTCCATACGTACGTAGATAATGTACCTACCAGATGTAAAATGAATTACCTACTGCACTAAATAAAAGCTGATAATTTAGGTGAAAAAATTATCATTGTGAAAATCGTGAGCAAAACGAAGTGGTCATTTTGCGATAGCTTACCTAAGACCTTTGTAAAACTTTTCGATCTTATTATATTCGTTTAAGATGACGACAACGAAAATGATCAACGTGTATTTGATATTAACGTACTTGTTTCTTGGCGTATTTGGTTTAACCGAAAAGGAATACGCAGCTTTTCAAGGGTAAGATAACCTATTGACATATGAAGCACTTGGACCAGCACTATTGTACTTAAGTATAGACTATACTACGCTATTGATTCTTGGAAAAAATAATCGATTAAGGCACTTTGATTCCTGGGTGTCGACTCGATTTACCTACGATTCAATGGACTCGAGCTAATTTGATTGGTCTCAGAGTCGATTAATCGGTTAATCCACTGAATCGATTTGAATTTGAATCAATAGGACTTTAAATGGACTCAAATCCGTATTCAAATCAAATAATCTTTATGATAATTCAATTATACATAGATATGTACTTAGTCAATTGGTAGCTGGATCCAATATTAAAAAACAATAAAAATTGATCATCGGTCAACCTTTGTAATTTTTTTTAGAGTTGATCCTGCAGATTATTGTTTTGATGTCGGAAGCATGGAATTTTTTTGTAATAAAATCGGCACGAGTTTGCGCCTTGCACGGCCACACCAACCGTTTTTCGAAAATTTTCCGTACTGCAGCAGAGAAGAAATTAGATTGCTAAAGGAAAATGGGGAAAGTTTTAACAAACCGATCAGAGTCGTAAATTGTGCATGGAACCCATCCGAGCGTTACATGTATGGTAAGGGTAAAGCTGCCGGTAAAGTGAGGATTCTGCTGTGTCAGCCTCCGTGTTTTCCTGGACCGGATAGTGATGTGCCGTATTCTTAATTAAGTAAGTATTATCATGGAGAATTTGAAAACCAGCTCAGAATAAATAATGTTTCTTCAAAGTAGGTACCTATACCTATCTATTTCAACAGAAAATCGAATTTGATAAAATGCAGGGAAAGTTCCCACGTTCCTAAATCTAAAATTTCTCGATCGATATCTCTATATTTTATCGATACTATATCTTCGACGATAAGTAGATTGTCGATATTAAGTTGGTGTTGGTTGATGCGTAGGTAGATTGAGAAATATTCGATTTAAGGAGGAACTTTTTATACTGATTTTTTGCCGACTTTTAATTTTGATAATCTACCGATTGTGCTGCTCTATCTGATTTCATTCTGTAACTAAGTATACGCAAACTTATTATGGATAATAAAATAACAATATTATGTATTATGATCGTTGATCTTTGTCAATTTTTTACCCAATCCTATCAATTGAAACGAGATTAAAATTTAAACGCAGTGTGTACACAGTTGGTGGGGAAGAACTGTGTTGCTTAATTAGGGTTTGACTTGGGACTTGGGTGTAAATCTTGATGTATGGTTTACCTTCAAAGATCATGTCAATACTGTGTTAGCTAAGGCTAGAAAGATATATTTTGTGGTACCCATCCAGAGTTACCCCTGAATATTTAGGACAATCTGAATGTCGCAGCTCGGATTTGCCCCATCGGACATTTAGCTGCCTTTTTGCCCCATGGTTACGAAGGTGAAAGGAGCAGGTCTCCATCTTCGAGGGGTTTGGCTTCAAGTGGTTGGCTTTATAATACGTGTCCAACTCTCCAATGACCTGATTTAGTGAATCTTCTATGTACCTCGACAAATGTGTTGTGTTGAGCTGCAAGTGCCAGGTCGTCTGCGTATAGGAAATGTCGTGTGTTTTCACCAATGGGTTGATTGTTGGTGTAAGTAAATATTGAAAAGCACTGGTGAAAGCACACTGCCCTGTGGTAGGCACTGTTTTTCCCATTGCGTTGAGGGTTACATAAAAGCGCCGATCCTTCATTAGCATAGTCACCACTTCCTCGTCGAAGACCCTGAAAAGGGCCATTTTAACCCGGTTGACCCATAGTGGGATGATTGGCCAGTAGTTTTAGAATTTATCCTAGAGGAGAAGGTACAAATATGGACCCCCTCTAGCTTTTTGGCTTTAAAGGGTAGAAAAAATTATCAAAATTTTTTTTCAAATATACCTACCATTCAAAAGGCCAAAGACTCTAGTATATTGTGTTAGAAAAAACAATTTTTTGTTGAAAACTCACGGAGAAATTTGAAATTTAGAAAAGTGACATAAAATGGTACAAATATGGACTCGGTTACAAATATGGACCCCCTCAAAAAAATGAATAAAATTTTCAGAAAATTGAACAAAAATTTATTTGAAGATGTTTTTTGATGCTTTGGACGCTTTGGACTTGTCTTCTTTATTAATAACACTTTTCTTGGTATTCTAAAAACCATTGAATCAAAATTGAATGAAAAAAAATTAGGGGTCCATATTTATACCCATGCAAAAAAATTGCCAAGTTTATGAAAAATGAAAAAATCATGGTTCCATTTTCGACACACTTTTCGCGACATTCTAAAAAATATTGAATCAAAATTAGGTAAAAAAATTTAGGAGTCCATATTTGAATCGGTGAGTATGGAAAGGTAACAAGTCACATTTTTGAAAAAAAAATTTTTTGCGGAAATGTGGGTTTCAAAGTACGGCGGATCGACTGGTGATGTCAGATTTCCGCAAAACTGCCGGGAAAGTGATATTTGGGCGCAGAAAAAGGGCGGATCCGCATTTATGACTTTTTTGTACATAAAATGTTTTAAATTCCTTGAAAAATAACTAAGTAACATTTTTGAGAAGACCATTTTTTGAAATTTAAGTTAATCTCTGAACTGAAAAATGATGAAAAAATTAACAACTTCGGCAAAAAGTCTGATACCTCAAGGAGGTTTTGGTCAATTTAAACGAGATAGCAGTCTAAATGATGTACTTAGATCTATACAAATATGAAAGTATATTTTGAAAGTACACATTGTAAGCTACTTACTTCGCTAATAATTTGTTTTCCAAACTTTATTTGAAGTTGATGAATTACTAAATGAAAAACTTGTAAAATTTTCCATTGTGAAGAAAATAATGCGCAAAAAAAAACAATTGCTGATGAGAGACACCCAAGTTTGCATGGATCTGAAATAAGTACATGGATCATCGATACTACACTACTAGTATAATTTTTAGTACCCAGCATGACCATAGCGCTAGTGGTTGTACACTGAACCATGGGGGGGGGTCCATAATTATTGTACCTTCTCCTCTACTGTTTCCAGGGGATGCCAGCTGTATCGAAGAAGTATAAAATCTGTAGTAATTCAGTTAGGTCTTATTTCAGCATTCGCAGAGGCTCATCCCTCCCCCCCCCCCGGAACGTATAAAATCACCAACTCTGAGCCAGTGTGAGACGTTTTCAACTTTTCTCACTGGAGAAATATGTATTTAAAATGAGAAAGAAAAACAAGCTGGATGGTTGTGAGAAGAATAAACGTTTATGTGGATGACAAAAAATTTCATACGTCTGGATGCAGCTTAGATCTGCGTCCAGACAGTCCAATATATTTGAAATTTGACAAATCATATTTGTCAAATATATCGATCAAATCTGTATTTGATGATTTGAACGCCTGAGGCCTGAGCATCCACACGTTCAAATCTCTGAATGACAAGACTTCCAATCGTCTGCTGTGATAACGTGATAAGAGACTGAGAGTGACATTGTTGCGATTTTGAGCAATTTTCTTAATTTCTCATTCAAATTGCTGTTGTTTTTTATTTTCCCAATGAATAATAAACTTTAATGATGCTAGGGATCTTTCTATTTCTAATGTAATTTAAAAACTCGGGAATTAACTGAATCAAGAAAAGCGCTAGAAAAGTTGTCTGACAAAAGTGAATTATTTCAGCATTAATTCTCAATTACTTCTCATTCAAAAAAAAAAAGAAGGTAAATAAGCTATTCTGGAGAATGATTTTTACTCATAAAATGATATAATTCTAATCTCAAACCACACTTCAACTGATTTTCTCATCAAATGTTATAAAAATTATCAAGTGATAATGTTCCACGCAGACGCAATTTGATTCATTTGATGAAAATATTGGATGATTTTCAGGATGGACTTGAAAATCATCAAATGAAGTTAATTGGTTTTCAAATCACTTCAAATTTATTTGATGAGTAATCAGTGTGTCCACATGATCCAATATATTTGACAAATCTAGGAATTTGTCAAATATATTGGACCGTTTGGACGCAGCTTAAACAGGATGAAATTTTGTATACCTATGTACGGCCACAATCGGTTCAGGTGGTCTCCTGTGCAGTCAAATAATTCACAATAATGTTTCAGATTTCATACAATTGTGTAAATTGAGTATGAGAGCTTCGGCAGTTATAAAAATTTATGCCTGTCATCGCAATCGGTAATTTTCAATATTTCTCATAAAAATGCCATACGTATGTAGGTAAGTACATAGATAATGTTACCTACCAGATGTAAAATGAATTACCTACTGCACTAAATAAAAGCTGAGAATTTAGGTGAAAATTATCATTGTGAAAATCATAGGCAAACGAAGTGATCGTTTCGCGATAGCTTACCTAAAACCTTTGTGAAACTTTTCGATTTTATTACATTCGTTTAAGATGACGACAACGAAAATGATCGACGTGTATTTGATATTATCGTACCTGTTTCTTGGCGTATTTGGTTTAACCGAAAAGGAATTCGCAGCTTATCAAGGGTAAGATGGCCTAATTGACCTATGAACCACTTGGACCAGCACTATTGTACTTATAGACTACTACGCTATTGATTCTTGGAGAAAAAAAAATAATCGATCAAGGCACTTTGATTCCTGGGTTTCGACTCGATTTACTTACGATTCAAAACGGACTCGGGGCCAAATCGATTGGTCTCAGAGACCAGAGTCGATTAATCCACTGAATCAGCTTGAATCAATTGGACTTTAAATCGACTCAAATCCATATTCAAATCAAAAAATCTTTATGATAGATAAATCAATCATAGTCAATTAGTAGCTGGATCCAATATTAAATAACAATAAAAATTGATCATTGGTCAACCTTCGTAATTTTTTTTTTTTAGAGTTGATCCTGCAGATTATTGTTCATGTACCGAAAACTTGAAAAAATTTTGTAATACGATCGGTACGAGTTCGCTCGCTATAGCCCAAAACGAACAATTTTTAGAATATTTTCCGTACTGCTGCACACCACAAATTAAATTGAAAAATGAATGTGGGGAAACTGTTTACAAAACGATCACAGTAGCGAATTGTGCATGGAAAAAAGACGAGTATTACGTTTTTGGTAAGGGTCAAGCTGCTGGTAAGGTGATGAATCTGGAGTGTAAGCCCGGCGAATGTTGGCCTTGGAAAGATTTGCCGTATCCTAAGTAACTTATTTTAACAGAAAATTGAATTCGAGAAACTGTAGGGAAAGTTCCAACATACCTACCTAAATCTAAAAGTTCTCGATCGATGCCTGGACGTTTTATCGATACGATATCTTCGACGATAGATTGTTGATATTAAGTTGGTCGATGCGTAGATCGAGAGATATCCGATTTAAGGAAAAACATTCTCTAATGTTGATTGAATTCGATTTTTTGCCGATTTTTAATTTAGATTATCTACCATACCGAACTATGCTGCTCTAAATCTGATTTCATTGTATAATGTATATATTATAATAAACTTATTATGAATAATAAAATAACATGATCGTTGATCTTTGTTAATTTTTTACCCAATCCTATCATTCGAAGCGGGATTAAAATTCAAACGCATGAATAATGAATAACACTTTTTAGTTTCTAAATTTATATTTATATTTTTTTCTTTTCTTTCTTCTTTTTCAAAAAAAAAAAACAAGTTTCTCAAGTCATTTAAAAGTCTCATTGTTTTCCATAAATAACAATCATAAAGTCTCGGTTTTTGTAAAAATTATGGTACCTACCAAGAAGTGTTGTTTCTTGATAAAAATTGGTAAAAATTTCTCTTCCTTGCTGATATTTTCAAAATGTTTCACTCGAAAATTGGAAAAAAATCTCGCTTTTTACCAAATCACAAAGAAATTTTGCTTCTTTACTTAAAAGTGCCAAATAGTCCGACTTTTTCGCCAAAAAATTACTAAAAATTGTCGCGTTTATTCAAAAAAAAGCCCAAATAATCTCTTTGTTTTTTCAAAAATTACGGGAAAAAAACTTAGATTGATTCGAAACGGTCACCAATCTACTTGGAAGGTCAAAAATTGGATACAAACCAAATTTATTCAGTTTTCTAGATAAATTTGTAGGAATTTCGATTTTTTTTTCAGTCGTTTTTAGACTCTTTAAATTTTGAAAAATTCTTCAAAAATCGAAATCATTTTTTGAGCAAAAAATAGGAAGTCAAAAAACAGAAATATTGTTTGAATTCTTCTTAAAACACTCACGCAATTAGCGTGAGAAAAGCGACTTTTCTTCAAATAAAAATCTTTTACGAACAAATTGGGTAACTTTTTTTGAAACATTTGTACAGCAGTTGATCTGTTTACAATCGAATCGAATCATTTACAAACGATTGGCGATTAAATAAATTGATTGATTTCTCGGTGAATAATTCGCAAACGGATCAATTAATTTACGATGGATTCGGTTTTTGTGAAACTATTGTATAGGAATCTGATCTGTTTTCGAGCGAAGTGAATGAAATCGAATCGAATCGAATCATTCACAACCGATTGGCGATTGAGCAAATTTATTGGTGTCTAGGTGAATCATTCGCGAACGAATTGATTCGTTTTATTGACTCGTTCGCGAACGAATTAATTATTTTACTCAATTTTTGATGAATCATTTGCGAATGACTTGATTCGTATAAATGACTCGTTCGCAAACGAATCGATTCATTTACTCAATTTTTGATGAATCATTCGCGAACGAATCGATTCATTTACTCAATTTTTGGTGAATCATTCATGAATGAATTTAAAAAATTTTAGTGGATCATTCGCGAACAAATTGGTTCTCATAAGTGACTCGTTCGTGAACAAATCAATTCATTTACTCAATTTTTGATGAATCATTCGCAAACGAATCGATTCTTATAAGTGATTCGTTCGGGAACGAATCGATTCATTTACTCATTTTTTAATGAATCATTCGCAAACTAATTGATTCGTATAAGTGACTCGTTCGCGAACGAATTGATTCATTTACTCGATATTTGGTGAATCATTCGCGAATGACTTGATTTGATTCGTATAAATGACTCGTTCGCGAACGAATCGATTCATTTACTCAATTTTTGATAAATCATTTGCGAACGAATCGATTCATTTACTCAATTTTTGGTGAATCATTCACGAATGAATTAAATAATAATTTTAGTGAATCTTTCGCGAACAAATTGGTTCTCATAAGTGACTCGTTCGCGAACGAATCGATTCATTTACTCGGTTTTTGGTGAATCATTCACAAACGAATTGATTCGTATAAGTGACTCGTTCGCGAACGAATTGATTCATTCACCCGATATTTGGCGAATCATTCGCGAACGAATCGAGTCGTGTAAGAGACTCGTTCGCGAACGAATGGATTCATTTACTCAATTTTTGATGAATCATTCGCGAACGAATCGACTCGTATAAGTGACTCGTTCGCAAACGAATTGATTCATTCACTCGATATTTGGTGAATCATTCGCGAACGAATTGATTCGTATAAGTGACTCGTTTGCGAACGAATCGATTCATTTACTCAGTTTTTGGTGAATCATTCACGAACGAATTGATTCTTATAAGTGACTTGTTCGCGAACGAATCGATTCATTTACTCAATTTTTGATGAATCATTCGCGAACTAATTGAGTCGTATAAGTGACTCGTTCGAGAACGAATTGATTCATTCACTCGATATTTGGTGAATCATTCGCGAACGAATCGATTCGTATAAGTGACTTGTTCGCGAACGAATTGATTCGTATAAGTGACTCGTTCGCGAACGAATCGATTCATTTACTCAATTTTTGATAAATCATTCGCGAACTAATTGAGTCGTATAAGTGACTTGTTCGCGAACGAATCGATTCATTTACTCAATTTTTGATGAATCATTCGCGAACAAAATGGTTCTAATAAGTGACTCATTCGCGAACGAATTGATTCATAAATTAAAGAATTGATCGATTCGTTAGCGAATGGTTCTTTCAAAAAATTGATCAATAAAAATCCACTGGAGGCTCCAGAACCATTCGAAATCATCACCAATCGACTTGCATGGTGAAAAATAGGGAGAAAATTTGATTTTTTTTGTTTATTCATTTATGCCATTTTTTTCAAAAATTCGTTAAAAATTTAAAAATGGTTCTCAGCGTCTGAAATTTTGGCAGGTGGATCGATTACCTTTGTCTGATTCAAGAATTTTTACGACGGTTAAGATAATTACTTCCCTTGTAAGCATTTTGAGCAAAAAATAATTTGAATGATTCGACTTTTCATTAAGCTCGGCCTGGAGTTGAAAAAAAAACTACTGAAATTTGAATTCTCCTTCCTCCACCCTATCTCCATTCTCCCAGGGCAAAAAAACAGAAAACACATTCGCGAGTAATTATATCTTCACAATTGGTAAATTCATTCAAACTTTCAAAATATTTTTTCTTTGAAATTACAGTCTTGAAATGTTGTTTTTTTGGGTGGGGGGGGGAGGATGAATTCAAAATTTTCAATCCCACAACCGTGCAAAAAACATAAATATTTGGGAATTAGATGAAATTTTTCTATTAAAAAAGCGAGAGGAAAGATTGTGAGGTGGGTGAAATAATGCTAAGCAAATTATGGGGCATTGGTCATCGCTTACACGTAACAATCTGGAACACCAATGAGGAGTTGCACGAGGGTCGAGGTGGACAGTGGTGTCAGAATCGACTTGTATGCGTAGGTCAAAATAAATGCAACAAATCACCCTTTACTTGGAACAGAAAGCACAAGTGCTCGTACATACCTACGACAACCTAGATTTAAAACACAATCATCTCTTTTTAAACGCAAATTCGCGTGTATTTGCAGTTCGCACCCACAGAGACGAGAAGGAAGGAAGAAAATTTGACAAAATTATCGACTCGGTTGGTTTCTTGGTCTGTCGTAGTATTTAACTTATTCTAGTACATTTGTGTTTGTATTAGTGACCACTGCTCAGAGCACGCGGGATTTTATACGACGTCTGGTGCGTGTTAAACAGGCGCCGATGTTCGCCGCATACAGTGTTTCTACCCTTCGGTCTTCGGTACACGACCGCGAACACAGAGCCACAGAGTAAATGGTAAATCCATCCTTCAGAGATGGCGTTCGTGCAGGGGGTTAAAGAAAAAGAAACGTTCGAGGGTAGAGGGATTTTCTTTGTTTTTCGTATTCGGTCTTATTAGTTTGTATATTATAGTTTCTTCGCTTGAATATATTTTTTTCGATTTTCGTTAATAATCGGTAGAGGTAGTACCTACGAGTACGTGCTGAGGGTGAGAGGGTGTGTGTGTGAGGTAAATGCGGGCTTTATAATGTACCTCTAAGGAAATCCACAGTCGAAGGAGAGCGAGTGAGAGAGTTTTGGAAAAAATGTTATGTTATATTCGATTAGCACGCACTTTCGTGCGCTAAAGGGGTAAACTATAATACAATGTATCAGCCAGTACGAGCGAAATATTAGCTTGTGCTTTAAGGTAATTCGTCGAAATATGTATAATGATCGTTTGTAATTTACTCTTTTTTTCGTATATATAAGTATGAAAATACCTAAGTGAGCGGTCGAATACCTACGTACACGTTTTGTCGGAATATCGGTATTTTTAACGTCTTCCCTCCGTTTATACCTACCCTTTTATTTTCGTAGATTCTCGTCGAAAAAGTACGAGTAATCGAATCGTTTAAAAATAAAAACTCGCTTAAATGAAAAATACCAGCAGTACCTAACACAGTACGATTCGATGTAAACGAGGAAAAAAAATTGATCGTCGTCGAATCGCCCTTGACTTTTGAGCGGGGTGGAACCGACTACCAACATTGAAAATTAACACCAAAACTGTACGATAATATGGGAAGACAGGGCATATAAATGCGGGTATTGGGTAAATTTTGGCGACGTACTGTCTGCCAAACTTGCAGCAGATATCGAGGCGAATGCGATTAAATGTGGATAAGGGATGACTACGTTGTAGGAACAGTTTTCATGGTATTAATAATATGATATAGTGTAGTAAAAGTATTTGTTGTTAGTAATGTAAGGGATGCTCTATGAACTGAGCAAACTTTAAAGTATACCTACTGAGCATGAATGTTTGGGTGCAAGTTGTTTAACTTTTCTTCGTTTATGTTTTGTTTGACTTTCAGCCAAAGAAGTCAATGAAGAATGCTTTTTCAATGAACAATGCGAACAAACGTTGTTCGATACTGCTTGTGTGGATGGAACTTGTCAATGCAGATCGGAGAGAACACCGGTCAAGAATCCGGATGGAAGTATCAAATGCACAGGTAATTTTTCGAACATCATAACTATAGTCTGGCGTATATCAAAAGGAATAATATCCCCTCTCTCCGATCGTCTGGGACAACTTTTTTCTCAAAAGGGACACCCTAAGAATATTTTAAAGCAAACTTGGTAAAAAAAAAAGTTGACCTTACTCATAAAATGGAAGCCATTTATCGCAGATTTTGCTTTCCAACATAGGACTCGCTCGAAATTTTTCGACCTGGACAAAGCTTGATCGAAAGAACATACAATAATTTATCACCAGCCAAAATTTCAAGTCGTTAAGTGCATTTTTCAATTCTTGGTTAATTAAAAAAAAATTTCTGTACAGAAAACTTTGTGAGCTTTTTAAATTTACTAAAAGTTGAAACACAAGATAGCCAAAAATCCACCTTTTTGACCCTGGAAAGCTGAAATGGGATCAAATGGGTTTGGAAGGGATAAACCTGCAATAAAGCACTTCAGGCACATCTTCTCATGGTACTGTAAAAATTTGAACCCTCTCGGTCAATTTAGAGGGGCTGCAGGATTTTCTAAACGTTGAAAAACACGTAAAATAGCCCAATATCCACTTTTTTGATCCTGGAAAGAGGTCAAATGGGTTTGGTAGGTTGAAACTTGCAAAAATCACTCAAGTGGTACCTTCACATTGTATGATGAAAATTTAAGCCTCCCAGGTCAATTTTAAGGGCAGGGGAGGGGGGGTCTGGCCTGAAATAAGATTTTTTCACCTTAATTCCATCTTAAGTGGGGTGGGGATGACCTAGGAAGCTGAAATTTGGAAATGTTGATCGCTGAGGCAACAGTGAACAATGGTATGATTTTGGACCCATTTCATCCATTGGGAGCCAAAATATACCCCTCCAAAAAAATGACTTCTGTAATTTACAAACATAAATGACCCTCCCCACTTCAGAGGTCAAACATGATTTTTGAGGAAACCCTATTCCTCGAGCGTGACTTTATTAGATCAATTAGAACATGTTCCAAGTCCTAAAACGTTGGGCTGCAACTTGATATAATTTTGCTAAATAAGTCAAATTTAAGCCAAAAATGAGGGAAAAAATCAAAATTTTACCAAATGAACCTAGAAAGCTAAAATTTGAGATATACGCTATTTTCGACCTGCTAAACCGATTGGAAACGGTTTCAAATCGTTTCGAGCAGTTCTGGAGCCTCCAGCAGATTTTATCAGTTTTGAAACACGAAATTTCCAAAATATTTCATCGAATGAAGTTGGAAATCCGAAATTCACGCTGCACTCCGACTGAAACACCCTATTAAGTCGACTGCTGGTAGCTTTAAGTCATTTTGGAACTTGCAGTGACTTTTTGAAAATTCTTGGAGCCTCCAGTAGATTTTTTGAAATTTAAAATTTTCGTGAAATTTCATCAATGGAGTTAAAAAATCTAAATTCATTCTGTAAACAAATTTCTCAATACGCTATGAAGTCGACTGCAGGTAGATTTCAAGTCGTTTTGGAGCCTCCAGCGACTTTTTGGAGATTACACAAGTCTCCAGTGTATTTCTGAAATTTGATATTTCCACAAAAATTCGTCAAATGGAGTTACTCTCCGATTTGAACTGTATACCCAGCTACATACATCGAAAGAGCACCAACATTCCAGGTCACAAAGTTCATTTTTGGATTTTTTGGCGAATTTTTGAAAAACTTGAAAATTTTTCTTAAAAAGTTTTTGGAGCGATTTTCAAACTTTCTCATGCTTATGTAAATTTTTTTGGGTGAAGTGGACTAATGTGAATAATTCCATAAATTCAATTCTCATACTTATTTTCTCAAATTTTGAATTTTTGCCTCACCCCGGCCGGATGAAACAATAATAAAATTCAAAATTGCAGCCAAGCCCTGAAAGTTGCCCTAAAAAATGGAGATCTCTATTTTTCATTTACTTTCATTCTCTTAGATTCTAGATAGGGAACAGTGAGTTTTCATCCCAAGCCAACACAATTTAATACCAAACAGCGGCACGATTTTAATATCACCCTGTATTTTCCATTCTCTATCTTCTTTCCGCCACACCAACGAGCAAAGATATAGAAAGAATAAACGTAAAAAGACACAATTTTATTCCGCCATATCGCCGTCTCGTCGTCGACGTCCTATCTCAAAACGACAAACCGCCTTTTTAGAGCTTTCCTCTTTTTTTTTCCTCAGCATTAATTTACACTCGGCCACCTTTTTCTGATTTCATACAATTTTTCACGTACACCGAGCATTCCGCCGTCTATAGTGATTTCGTAACTATTCGCATAATGATTCGTCGTCGTCACCTCCTAGTAAGAAAAAGTTCACCGGCAGGAAGGAATATTGTTTCGTGGCTCGTTCAACTATTTAATAACGAAATCTAGATAAAAGTCCTGTATGCGAGTTCGTCGAGTTCGGATAGAACGTAATATTAAAAGTGTTCACCGAAGCGTTGATAAAATTGTCACAAGCTGTACAAAGAAGCGGAATATTACGCTTTGTGCCTTCTCAACATAGAGAAAAAAACTCTAGTCCGGTACAAACCCTCAAAGGTAAAAAAGAAGAAAAAAATGAGAAAAAGTAATTGCAAAATTTACGTTCTCGGTCGGTTTTACGATGTTCGCCATGTGATAACGTATGTTCGACGATTTGTTCGCTGCCGCGCAATTCCAAAGTTGGTTTTTCTTTCGTATGAATATTTAATGCTAAAAAGTACGTAAAAAAACGCTCGCAAGTTGCTGCTGTACATCTCCGATGGTCGTAAATTGGCAGCGAGCAAGCAGTTCAAAAAAAAAAAAAACCGAGACTGCTATGTTGAGGAATGAAAGTACATAACGTTATTCAACTAGTGTTACTGCATATGTAGGTACAGGTACCTACCTACTCGTATCTGCCATGCTGCAGTTTTTCTTACTCTTTTGTGGTCTGTTATTGCCTCGGAAAGTTGTTAAAATCGAGCTCAGAGAAAAAAAAACGAGAGAAAATACGCCATAGAGGGAATGAAATGAAGGTTTTCAGTTCGTTTTGTGCTTACACATTTTTTTCCCAATGATGAAGAGGAAGGGAGAGTGAGAGTTTTGTAACATCGGGCTATAAATCTGTTTCACGAGAGAAATGGCAGCTTTGATTCATTTTTATGAGCTTTCGACTTGGTTAAATGTGGCTTTTTACGAAGGTCGAAGGGCGCGCATTCTCCTATCATACGTATCAAGGTGGCCTTTCTATTTAATTTTTAAAAAACAAGTTTTTTTTTACAGACTTCCTATGTGAATAAATTAATTCATTATCAGCGCAAAAAAAATTAAAAAATGAACCTTTGCAAATTTTTTAGCTACCAAGGAAACGCTCGACGGGTTTTACATAAAATGCTTTCATTGACCAAAATTCCTGCATTTCATGTCCTGTACTTAGTACTTACTTAGTATTTTTATTTCGTTTGTAAACGTCGATATACGATGTTGTAGGGAAGGGGAGAGGGGAATGAAGATATCGAAAGACAATTTGAGAGCGATCCGTTGAAATTAAAATAAATTGTAGGTTCTGGTAAAAATATTACGAAAGATGTAGCCCTATGACCAGTAATGTCATCTTTTTTTCCCTCAAAATTGCAAAAAAATTACGTTTTTGTCAAAATTACTTAAAAAATTGAAAATCTGCTAAACATCGTTTAAAAATAGAACAAAATTATCTAATATTATCAAAAATGAACAAAACTGAAAAATTGTTTTCAAAAATTGGGAAAACCTGTCACAATAATCAAGATAAAAATTACACAAAATACTTACCTACTTGAAATTATTGAATAATTGCAAAAAAGAAATTACAATACCTACTTTCGAAAATTGAGAAACAAATGAGTAGGTAACATTATATGTAAAAACAACGTAAAAAAGTTCAAAAATCACCAAACTTTTGCTAAAATGTTCAAAAAATACCCAGAAAATTGGACCATTTTGTTGAAAATTGACAAAAAGTCGACCAGAAAATGGGAGCTAATTGAGTGAAAATTACCAAAAAAATGTACAAATTTGATTTTGAGTTGAATTCGCAGAGAAAATGATGCGAAAGAAGAAAAAGAAAAAAAAATGAAAAATTATCCCACGTAAACGAGAAAATCAGTCATATTTTTCTAAAAACAGCTTAGAAAAACAAAAAATGGGTGAAATTATGTCGAATGACTATAAATAATCCCTAAACAAGACAAAATATCGGCAAAATTCTCCTCGATTAACAAAAAACATGAAAAATTAACTTAAAAATCACTCGAAATTACATTAAAATGACCAAAAATTAACAAAGAATTTTTTAATTTGCGTAAAAAGTTAGAACATTGATTTCAAATTTCTGAAATAATGCTGAAGACTTTTTTTAAAAACGCAAACAAAAGACTTTGAAAAAGTGTCACGTATGACGAAAAAAAAAATGCTGAAAATGACTAATTTCTGAAAAAAAATGCATTAACTCGTAAATTGCCAAATTAATTGCATGTAATTTGCAGAAATCGGAGAAATATTTGTGCAAAAGTTGAAAATTACCATAAAAAAATATACTAAAATGTCAAACTTAAAAACGAAAAAAAAATTATACCTATTAGTCGGGGAGCCCACATAAGGATCGATTCCACATAGATCCTTATGCGTTTTAACGCCCTTTGAAGACGACTTCAGGTGGGTTCAAGTCATTTTGGAGCCTTCAGTGACCTTTTGAAAATGATTGGAGTCTCCACCAGTTCGCAAACTAATTTCAATACGATATGAAGTCAACTACATAGTGGTCTCAAATGGTTTTGAAGCTTCCAGCTACTTGTTGGAAATTTCAATTTTCCAAAACACGCCATACAACCTTTCAAAAAGTCGCTGGAGGCTCCAAAACGACTTGAAATCCACCAGCACTCGACTTCAGAGGGTATTAAAATTGGAGTGCAGAGTAAATTTCTGCTTTCCACCTCCGTTTGATGAAATTTTGGGGGAATTTCAAGTTTCAAAAATCTACTGGAGGCTCCAGTAAATTTCAAAAAGTCGCTGGAGGCTCCAAAACGACTCAAAATTCACCTGCAGTTGACTTCGTAGCGTATTGAAATTAGTTTGCAGGATGAATTTCGGCTTTCCAACTCCATTTGATGAAATTTTGTGGGAATTTCGAGTTTCAATAATCTGCTGGAGGCTCCAGAACTGCCCAAAACGGCTTGAAACAGTTTCCAATCGATTTGGCGTATCGAAAATCGGGTATATCCCAAATTTCAGCTTTCTTGGTCAATTTGATAAAATTTTGATTTTTCCCCTCATTTTTGGGCTAAATTTGATTTTCAAAAATTCACCAAAATTCGAAAAAGGCACTGTAGCACTTGAAATTTTGAAAAAGGAGGGGGGGTGCAATAAATCCTTATGCGGGCTCCCAGACTATATAGTAGATGAATATCAATTCTCAATATATAAAGCTTTAAAAAAAATTCATCATTGAATTTGTAATATTAGGTTAATTATTACTGGAAATTTAGGTAAATTCTTGGTACTTTTTTTTGGTAAAAGCATAGGTGATTTTTTTTTTGAAAAAATGCAAATTTTCTTGAAAAAGTACTAGTAAGGTTTCTGGACAAATTACTTACTGGTAATTTTGGTAACATAACTATTATTAGTAATTCAATTTTTTAGGGAAAAACTGGTAATTCTTTAGGAAATGTACTAAGTAGTAATTTTTGGTTAAAAAAAAATGGAAATTATGGTTAAAAGACTAGTAAATAACTGGTAATTATATGTAAATTTCTGGTCATTTTGGATAAAAATTAAAATATACTGGTAATTTTAGGTGCAGTAAGTTAATTGAACTACATTGGCAATTTTTGGTAAATTATACTGGTAAATTTTGGTAAACTACTGGTAAAACCAACTTTTGGTAAATTGCTGGTGACTCTGGTAAATCATGGGTAATTTTGGGTAATTAACCAATAATTTTTGAGAAGTACACACATAAATTATCTACTGGTAATTTTTAGTACATTTATATTACTGGTATTTTTTGGTAAATTGGGGGTAATTTTTAGTACATAAATTACTGGTATTTTTTGGTATATTACGGGTAATTTTTGGTAAATTACTGGTTAAACCAACTTTTGGTAAATTGCTGGTGACTTTGGTAAATCATGGGTAATTTTTGGTAAATAAAAGATAATACATAAAATTACTGGTAATTTTTAATAAGTACATAAATTACTGGTAAGTTTAGGTACCGAAATTACTGGTAATTTTTGGTATATAAATAACTGATGATTTTTGATTTGTAAATAACTGGTAATTTCGGGTAATTTTGGGTAAATTACTGGTAATTTTGGGTATATTACTCGTAATTTTCTGGTAAATTGCTGATAATTTCCGGTATATTACTGGTAATTTCCGGTATATTACTGGTAATTTCCGATAAATTACTGGTAATTTCCGATAAATTACTGGTAATTTCCGATAAATTACTGGTAATTTCCGGTAAATAACTGGTAGATAATTTTGGGAGAATTATGATTATCACTTACGTATTTTCGTGTTACCACTTTTGGCGTTCGGAAATGTCAAAAAATTTTCATTTCGTTAGAATTTTGCTGATCATGAACCGTCTGAAATTCATGTTAAAAATTCTGTAAAATTCAAAGTCGAATCAATGCTGCCATTTTGCAAAACTTCACGAATTTTTCACAACAAGGTCGGCATTTTCAGTGTAACCAAAGCAGTGACAAAAATTTTTCGGGCCATTCACCTCAGTCCTCTCTTCTGTAATAGGTACCTATTACTTAAGGTATTATTATTGCATGCTGAATTTGAGTTTGTCACCAAAAGTTTGAAATAAAAATATCACAACACAAACCTACCCATTTTCGTACATAGACACAATACTACATAGCCTACATAAGTAAAAACAGCACTGATTCGCGAATTTCACATCAACTCGACTACAACATACCTACGATGAAAATTTACTTATGTACATAATAATAAAGGCACGAAGGTGTTAAGACGAGAAAACCCCGGGTTACATTTGAAAATTATTCCAAACTCACGTATGTGTTTTAATATTTCAATCGACGAAGCTGAAGATATCTCTCACGATGGAAATCTTGTTTGCTCTAGACACCTTCACGTATATAGGGGTAGGTAGGTACGTACGGGAAACCGGGTACATGAGGAAGAAAATGTATACGTGGAAGGGTTAATTTGAGCTTCAATCGATTAAGTCACTGCATATGTTAGTATAGTATATAGCAAATAGGTACAAAAACAGACACGTACATAGGCATATACATACATACAAATACCGTCTACTAATACTCTACATACATAGGCAGATACTCGTTTATATGTATAGAATCACATCTCAATAGGGATTCAATTGTATGTACGGTTTGGGAACCCTTTCTTTTATAAAGTGTAGCTACCGTAATCAAATTCTACGCTGTAATGAGTGCCAGAGAAAATTCGTGTACAACGTATTAATATTTGATACCGTATAGGCAGCTAGGCACCATATATTGAGTATGCCATACAGCCAATGGGACTTGTTTTACGAGTACTTACCGATGTACGATGGATTACATTTGCGCATTGTTCCTGACTCAAATGAATATGTACATAGATTAGTAGGTAGGCGAATATGTAGGCAGGTAGATTATAGTGCCAAAGAATGACAAATTTCCAAGTTTATGATTTGAGAAAATTGACAGAGTAGGAGTGGGGGGTACTTAATCGAATAAAAACTATCTATAGACGATATTCTAAATTACCTACCTATAATATGATGTATAATATGCTGTTACAGTTGTGGAAGAAAATAGCTCAGAAGTGACCACCGATCCGACCATGATCATTGTACTCACCGTGATGTGCATGATGTTCATTATTATCTGCGTCGTTCTACACTTATTCAGCAGGTAGGTATAGAACTTAGCATTAACCCAATCTACTCGTACGATGGAAAAAACCTCAAAATTAATACACGAGTATTTTTCAGAGCACGCTGGCGTGAAAACCGTACCATATTCAATACGCCGAATCCTCGTCTGATGAATGTATCATTAATACGTGATAAGAAAAACGAAAGACGAGGCAGTAAAGAAGGCGCCGCCAAAGGACCACCATCCAGGGAGCCCAGTATGGCATCATTAAGGCAAAATTCTCCTTCAATTGGTAAAGCTGAATTATTTTCGGCTATAAATAGCGTATGAAGAAACCCCGCCATTCGCCAATCGGTTACTCCATTTTTTTTAATTCTTTTTTTTCCAATTTTTTTTCCTTTTCTTTTATTTTTTACCTCATCATCATCATCATCATCATCATCAAATTCATCGTGTCCTCCAATGTAGGGGTTCCTATTCTGGTACCTTATTATGCACCCGGATCTCGAGCAATTTTTTTTTTTTTTTTTGGTCGCTTGTTTTGTATTTTGTTTTTTGTTTTGCAAGTTTTGTTTTATTATTTTTTTTGTGTATCCGTTTTGAAGAATCGAAACCCGCTATTTCTCGACGAGAAAGTCGCGGCACCAGTAACGGATCAGCACGTTCGCCGACTTCACGAGGTCCTCCTATGCAAGCAATTTACGACGAATCGACGCTTACTGATTTTTGGTACGTGTAGATTACGTTAGATTGGATTTTTTTTGCATAAGAGGTGCAGATTGATTGTGTAAATGTGGACTATTGGACTCCCCTCCTTTTTTTTTTTAAGTTTTATGTTGTTCGATTAGAAGTCAGAAAGGAGGCTATGCCAATAAAAGACCTAGCAATATAAGTTTCAGCTGACAGAGGACCCTCTCAGTCTCTTAGTTATCAATTTGATAATTTTTTTACACAGTATGAAGTCCCATAGGAGAACTTTTGACTACAGTTTAGCTTCCTAAACGAAAAATCGAGGTCTCTGTGAGAATTTAAACTTTCCAAAACTGCTCTAAAATTGTACCTACTTATTAAATCACATTCAGAAGTTCTATTTTTTCATAAAAATGCATCATAATCTCAAAATGTGCCATGGGGTTATTAATCTCAATTCTTAAAATATTTTTCTTAGGTCAATCCTATTCCAAATCACCAACGCGTTTTAAGGGCCTTTTTGGAAAAAAATGGGAAAAGAATGTACCTTTTTTTTTTGGATTTGAATTTTTTCAAAAAATGCAATAAATTTTTTAAATGTACGATTGGGCTGATAAAACTCTAGAAATCTTTTTTCACGATTATATTCCTACCATCAATGTGTTTTGAGAGCCTCTTCGACATGAACAAAAGGAAAAAGTTTTTTGAACTCACATTTTTTTAAAAGATGCCTCAAAATCTCGAAATTTGCGATTGAGCTGATACAACTCTAGAATATGTACATTTTTTTCCTGTTTGTATTTTTATTTCCAGTTTATTTTGACTTTGAGGGCTTCCTTCGACACGAGTGAGAGAAAAATGTGCCCTATTTTTGGATCAAACAATCAACATTTTTTCAAAAAAAATACCCTACAATTTCAAAATTTTTCGATTTGATCACACCTTTATTTTATTATATTCGTGTTTAGGAGATCACTTTCAACATGAGTAAAAAATATCAATTTTGGAGCCAAAATCTCGAATTGAGCAATTTATGGTTAGCGAAGCTCAGGGAATCATCTTCTTGGGTCATTAATTCTCGCCGATTTTTGCTTCTTTTGAGAAAAAAGTTTGAGATGAGATGATCGATGAAAAGTGGATTTTCGATACTTTACAACTTTTTTTTTTAAAATTTGAACCCTCAAAGTGCTATTTTCTACATTCATGTCGAAATAGGACCTTTGAATAGAACTGAAAATGAGGCCTTCTTGGATAATGACGAGTCACTGGACTTTTTCGTCAGTTTATGCGATTTCTAGACAATTTTGGAAACTCTGAAATCTCAGATAATTTTAAATTTTCATTTTGGGTTGCTGAAATTTTTATTTGAACGCCAAGACACACCGTTGCACGTTTTGTTGTTCGCGAACGATTCACTCAAACGAGAAAAACCGTTCGCGAACGATTGAATCACTGAAAAAAGTTTAAATAATATTATCACGAAATTCCACAATTTTCATTCGTCACCAAAAACTCAACTCAAATCATTCGCGAACGATTTGCTCAGATCCTATGAATCATTCGAGAACGACTGAATTATTCGGAAATCACATCAAATAATACGGTACAAGATAAAATAAAATTAAAAATTCTTCAATCTATCAAAAAAAAATTTAAAAAACACACTGTTGAATGTTTCGTTCGCGAACGATTCACTCATACTAGAAAAGCCGTTCGCGAACGACTGAATCACTGAAAAAGGTTTAAATAATATCACGAAATTCCACAGTTTTCATTCGTCACCAAAAACTCAAATCAAATCATTCGCGAACGATTTACTCAGATCCTATGAATCATTCGAGAATGACTGAATCATTCGGAAATCAAATCGAATAATACGGTACAAGATGAAATAAAATTAAAAATTCTTCAATCTATCAAAAAAAAAAAAAAAAATTAAAGACACTGTTGAATGTTTCGTTCGCGAACGATTCATTCATACGAGAAAAGCCGTTCGCGAACGACTGATTCACTCAGAAATCGAAATAATTTCAAATGAAATGACAAAATTCGACAATTTTGATCTTATCATTAAAAATTAAACTCAAATCGTTCACGAATGATTTGCTCTTCAGAACTGATGAATCATTCGAGAACGACTGAACTAGTCGGACATCAAATCAGATGATACAGGACAAAACATCAGACAAAACGAATTATTCTTCAATCTATCAAAAAATGGCGATTGATTCAATTCGCGAACGATTCGCTCAGAAACGACGAATCATTCGAGAACGACTGAATCGTTCGAAAATCAAATCAGAAAATACAGCACAAGACGAAACGAGTTATTTTTTAATCTACTTATTAAAAAAAACTTGTTGAATGTTTCGTTCGCGAACGGTTTTTCTCATCCGAATAAATCGTTCACGAACGACCGAATTACTGAAAAATCGAATTTGAACTTCCACGTTTTGGCAACAAAAGAAGAGCACAGTTGGCGACTGATTAACGAGAAAGAAAAAATTTCATGAGACTTTGGATATATTTTTTTCTCATTCTTTTTATTTTTTTTAAATTGGCAATTATTACCAAAAAATTGGCACTACTGACAATGAGTTCCAAAATATATTTCAAGTTTCAGAAATGATATTTTTCGATAGGTACTTTGGCATAATTAATGCAAAGTACCTAGTTACGAAGAGAAAATGTTTAAAATACGAAGAATTTGCCTTGAAATAAGCGATTTGCAAATTTTCAACCACTGCAGGTGGGTTGGAATTTTCTTGGGCTGAAAATGGTTCTGATGTTTGGATTTTGGATGAAACATATTCTCGAATTGTCGATTTGTTTGGAACTGGACCATTTTTCCCAAAGCAAGTTGGGCAGGGGCTAGAGCGAAAAAAACCACGACTTTTTTGAAAATTCTTCATTTTTGAAGGCTCAAATGTCTCTTCCAGGTGAGGGGCACCTCCTGAGCTAAACATTTTTCTGAGTAACTTTCAACCCAACATAAAAGTCTCCACCCTGAAATTTGGTCAAAATTCCTCGAGATCCTACTCGTGCGACTTTAAAATTAATTCAATACATAAATGAATATTGTAAATTTTTACTCAACCCCTGTTGCGGATTCGCGATTATAATTATTTGTTGCCAAAGATTTTTAAAAGCTGATTTGGTTATTTTAAATTGCGGCGCATTATCACTTATTACGAATTTTGGAATTGTGCGTAATGCTATAAAATTACGAAACGCGAGTAGGAATTCTTGAGTGGTCATATTCTCTAAAAGTTCTAAGTGAATCGCACGCATAATCATACAAACAAAAATACTAACAAATACTTTTTTCTGGACTGAGTTATCACTGACGTACATATAAAGGACCAAATGTTTTGATACCACAACAGGAAAACGGACTGCTTTGATTTACACAGAATTCAGGTAATGGAGGAATTGACGGATATTTATAAGGACCACCATCATAGTATTTGCAGTTAACTCATTTTTTTAGAACGTAGTACACCGTCGATCTGCCTTTTGGAATCCAGAAATTTTTTCTTAATTCAGAGAGAGTATGCGAAACACCGACATGATAGTTATCAATATGAATTTTTTCAATTAGTAAACGCGTGAAGAATTCTTTCTCAGGTAGAAGTATTGGAAACTTTGCATTATCGTCGAGACATGATTCAACCAAGCATCCATGACAACACATAATTGATAATATTTTGAGAATCACGTTTTAAACCAAGTGCATTAGGTTGTGAAATATCAGGATAATTTTTGTTTTGGATATACATAATCCACTGGTTGAAAGCTTCTTCGGTTTTCTGAACAATATTATTCGAATTGACATTTTTCATATAGCTTAACATTGCATCAAGTAGATAGTTGAGGGTTTTAAATTGAGTACAATCGATTTTAAACGGAGGCTGAATTACAGCTGTACCTATTATTGGAGATAAGTACTGGTTCTGGTTCAGGTTCAGGTTCAGGTTCAGGTTCAGGTTAGGATTCAAATTGTAAATTCATTGCCTTTGGCCAAGCAACTTCCATCTCTTTCAACCAAATGAATTCAAATCTTGCACTTCTGCACCACAACTGGCTATATCAGCAGGATTTTCAGCAGACAGAACATAGCGGTAATTGAACGCTTTGTCAATTTTCTTCACAATTCTTTCTACAAATTTGGGCAAAACTTTTTTCGAACATAACCATGATAATACACATTTGGAATCAGACCATACATAAATATTTTTGATATTAACATCAGAAAATTCATTCTTAACAAAATTCACGATTTGACTACCGATATATAAAGCTAACAATTCTAACTTTGGAATAGTTAAATTATTGCGAGGAGCGAGACGAGATTTTGCAAAAACAAGACGAGTTAAATTATTTTTCTTAACATAAGCAGTTGCAGCATAAGCTTTTTGAGACGCGTCAACGAAACAATGAAAACATAGCCAAATATAATTATAATCGCGAACCCCCCCCCCTCCTCTTTTACTCAAATGATTTTTGAGACAGCTTCCCAACTTCCTGAAATTAAGAGTGCTCCTTAACCTAAAGTTTGATTCCTCGATTTCTCAAATTAATTTTCAGTTTTTCAGAACTAAGACACTGATTGATGTGGGGGGGGGGGGTCAGAGGGGTTAGATTGAAAAAACGAGCTAATATTGAAAACTCTGCAACGTCATTGAATTAGCAAAAAAAAATATGAGACTTCATTTGAATTTTTTTTCAATTTTTGATCAAAATTGGAAGTCTTTGAGCCCCTTGGGGGTATCGAAATCCCATTCTTAAAATTCCTTCAAAATTCAAAATAAAAATAAAAAGTATCTTCATTATAATTCTTCAGAATTTTTTTCAGCAAACTGGCAACTCTTGAACCGTTGAACTTTCACTCTGATAATTAAAGATTGAGCTTTTCCAAATTCCAATAATTATTGCTGATTTTGAATCTTGCATCGATCTCTTCGAAGGCCCTACAAAAAAACTAACCCTAATAGCAATGCAACCTCACGAGTGTGCAATACTCAATTTGATCTGATTTTTTTTTTCAAAAGTGAGAAGACCCTCAGGATACATCATTATACAAGATTTATAATGCCCAATTGCAAAACTAAGAGTTGTTCCATCAGGGTTCAAAAACTAAAAATTGTGATTTTTGGTCGATTCCACCAATTAAAAAAAATAAAAAGATGTGTTTGAAATGGCAAAATAATTATTCTCAGGACACATATTCAGCTTTCAGAAGTCATAGAGGGCCTGTAGGGTATTTTTTGAGCCCAAAATTTTCAAAAAACCGCCCATAAAAATGATCGAAAAATGTGATTTGGTAGTTACAACTTTGGAAGTCGTCTTTTCTAGCCACAAGTCGAGTTTTTGGACTCAAAATTTCGAAAAAAATTTTCCAAAAACTATCAAAAAATGTGTTTATGCAACTGCTGCAACTTTGAGAGTCGTCTTTTTAGTCATAGATGGGGATTTCTCGAGTTTCGGTGGGATTTTGAATTCCCACATCCGAAAAGCTGAATTTTTTTGGAACCAAAATTTTCAAAAAATCACCAAAAAATGGACGTTTAATACATATATCTTGACTATTTGGCTATTTTAGGCCTGGAAATTAACTCGTATCTTACAGTTTTGGGCATATTTTTTCATCTTTTCATTTAATCAACCAAAAATTGGAAATTTTGAGGCCTTTGGACCCCTCCCTCCTCCCTGTAGAACCCATAGTTTTGCAATTGGCAGCGATACATTTTGCAGTGGACTAGTGGACTATCTTAGAGGTCCTCTTATTTTTAAACGAAATTGAATCAAATCAGGTGCTGCACTCTGGATGTAGGTAAGCTTAACCAGTCTTGAGATCCAAAACTTTGAAAGTTTTGCAAGAATCTGCAAATGTGTAAACACTACAAGGCCCATCCTCGGCCTCTCACATGGGGGGGGGGAGGAAAAGGGGACGGTGGGGAGAACAGAAATGATAACGATCAATTCCTATGTGTAGTGTAGACCATCAAAAGGAATTCTTTTAAAAAAAGTCAGCGAAATCAGAAACTTTGATTCCATTTTTAGTTAATTTTTTTTTTACAAATACATCAGAACCCCCCCCCCCTCTTCGATGTATTTCCTCAACTTACCCCAAAAAAAATTTGGACAACTTGCTCGTTATCCTCAGTAAGTACTCTTGAACGAAAATGAAACTGATTTTGAATTTTGCTCTAGAATTCAGTGAGATGATTTTTATAAAGAAATTATGAACAGAAATTTTTTCAAAAAAATTCCTGTTTTCTGTTTCAACATTTTTCATTTTTTTTTTATTTAATTAATTTATTTTTTTGTTTTGATTTGTTTTGCTAATTTTCTTTTAAAAAATCACAACACAACTTCTAACACAAATTACTGCTTTCGGTCCTCTACAGTTAGGTTTTTTTTGTCTTTATTTTGTTAATTGAATCGAGCATCATATTATAAAATATTACATTTTCATCATACAATTTTGTTGGTATGAGTTGGTTCGATTTACACCTGCCAATTTTTTTTTTTTTATACCAATGATTCAATTCAACTTCTTCAAGCAGCATTTTTTGCATTAAAAAAAAGTGTACTTTGGGTCTAAATTTCTTGTCTCAAACTGTGCTTTTAAATTCCATAATTTTTTATACTACCAATCTGCACCTTTTATACTTACTCTTATCGTTAAATATGCTACAAGGTACCTAATACACATTCGTGTCATTCTACAATTACCTAAAATTAATTCGTTTATATTTGTGCATTTCACAGACTAACAAAACGATACCTTAAACTAGCTCTCAACATCGCCGAAGAAATCAAAACATCATCATCGATTTCGTTTCGACGAATATAGCCTAAATCGCAAGAATGGTAACTCCGGGACCATTTTAATGTCTTATTTTGTACAATACATATAAAGAAAAAAATAGGTATATATTCTTTTTTCTAAAAATAACTTTAATTTTCTACTACGTACTCCTTATTGTACCTTGTTCAAGAACCAAGACAGTACACACAGGACCATAATGGAAAAATATCAAGAAGAGACGAATTAAGCACGAAGTAAACTTTTAAACCTTATTACAATGTACTTTGGGAATACGGAACTCGTTTATACGCTTGCCTTTTAATTACGTACCTACCTACCAATTTGGTAGGGTATTTGATACTATAATAATGAAAAAATTGCCTCTTTTTGATCCTATACCCCCTTCAATCAAATAATCCTTTCTATTCACTCGTAGTTTATAACTTTTTTTTAACGTGTAAGTTCTCTTTACAATATTATACCTAATAATGCTCAAATTCAACAAACTCTCGTCTATATACGTAGCAATTTTTCCTCCTATGGGCGCCTATAGAGCTGAATTTTTTTTTCTTCTTACGAGCTTGATGACGGATTTTTAATACTTTCATGGGTATTTTTACATACTTAAGCGATGAATTATTTTATCAGAATTTTTATTTCTTGTGATACGTTGTCGTATCGACACAATAATAATAGATAATTATTTTATAGTCTTCCCTTTTATCACGTTTATATAAAACTTATTACTTACTATGCTGTAGGTAGTAATCGTAGCACTTTTTTTTCTTATACATTTGCTACTGTACCATTTAATATTAATATTTATGTATTGTACCTATTACTTATTATTTACATATTCGTATGCATTAAAGTTAATGAATTTCAATTTCAATCCTTTATCACTACAACAGTATAATTTCAATGTATTACATAAGTTCAGAATACTTACGAGAATTACCGAATTACTTACTACATAAACGGTATCGTAAATTTTCATTTAATAAACTTTGTTAACGTCTCTTTTTTATTAGTTTGTGGAAAGCTTTTTATGTATGGTACGATGGAAGCAGAAACTCCGATGATAAGATAGGCAGTTATTCCAGATGCGATGAAAAGTTTATTGTTTTAATTCAACTCGAGGGAGTACGCTGGTTATAAGACGACGTGCGAGGCATACGACAAAATATTTGTTACGAGTGGAGTCGATTTACTTGTATAGGGTTCTCTTTTAGAGAAGACACTTCCAGTGGCATTTTAATCGGTAATGGATGATGAGAGGGAAATTTTTAGATGTTTAGGCTTTTGTGTATTTTGAGAGCAGTTTTCCTGAAAGTCAATTCACGTAATTTTGACCTTTTATAAGATGAAAAATTGTATTTTCTTGTCGACTTTGGAATTTTTAATCACAAATGGGAGGTGGGGAAGTGGGATTGAAAAATTTTGAATTCAAGGCTAGGAGGAGGTAACGATTAGCGAGACAAACAGGAAACAATGGTCGATAGTAGGTGGATCAAATTTGTAAAAAATCGAAATTTTTCAACAAACTGATTTTTGAAGACTTTTGGAAATTTTTTTAAGACCGAAATTAGGTCACTATTTTCAGGATTTTTCGAAAAAAGAATCATGCGATGTATCAAAATGGCTTAAAATTCCGCGATAAATTCGAATATTTCCACGAAGATGTTTTTTGAGTTTTTTTTTGAAGAATTTTGAGCTCAAAATCAAGTCACGATTTTAAAAGTTTTTTTGAAAAGGTGTCATGCCACCTATGAAAATAGGTTAAAATTTCGCGAGAAATTCGAATATTTCTACGAAAATATATTTTGAGCTGTTTTGAAGAATTTTGAGTCTAAAATTGAGTCCTGATTTTTGAAGTTATTAAAAGGGGCCATGTAATCTATAAAAATGGGTTCAAATTTCGAAAAAAATTCA
Organism: Planococcus citri; assembly: GCF_950023065.1. Taxonomy (NCBI): domain Eukaryota; kingdom Metazoa; phylum Arthropoda; class Insecta; order Hemiptera; family Pseudococcidae; genus Planococcus; species Planococcus citri. The sequence goes on from NC_088681.1 coordinate 14,225,735, forward strand.
AATATTTCCACGAAGACGATTTTTGAGCTTTTTTGAAGAATTTTGAGCCCCAAATCCAGTCACGAAAGTATTTTTTGAGCTTTTTTGAAGAATTTTTAGTCTAAAATCGAGTCCTAATTTTTGAAGTTTTTAAAAAATGGGTCATTGATTTTTGAGCTTTTTTGAAGAATTTTGAGCCCAATGTTGAGTCATGATTTTTTGAGTTTTTAAAAAATGCGTCATACAATCTTTCAAACTGGGTTAAAATTTCGCAAGAAATTTGAATATTTCCACGAAAGTTTTTTGAGCTTTTTTTGAAGAATTTTGAGTCCAAAATCGAGTCTTGATTTTTGAAGTTTTTAAAAAAGGAGTCATGTGACCTATAAAAATGGGTCAAAATGTCGCAAAAATTCGAAGATTTCCACGAAAGTATTTTTTGAGCTTTTTTGAAGAATTTTCAATCTAAAATCGAGTCCTAATTTTTGAAGTTTTTAAAAAGGGGGTCGTGTGACCTATAAAAATAGGGTAAAATTTCACAAGAAATTTGAATATTTCCACGAAGATGATTTTTGAGCTTTTTTGAAGAATTTTGAGCTCAATTTTGAGTCGTGATTTTTTGAGCTTCAAAAAAAACTCCATACAACCTATCAAAATGGCTTAAAATGTATCAAAAAATTTGAATATTTCCACGAGAATGTTTTTTGAGCTTTTTTTAAGAATTTTGAGCCCAATGTTGAGTCATGATTTTTTGAGTTTTTAAAAAATGCGTCAGACAATCTTTCAAAATGAGTTCAAATTTCTTTCGAAATTTGAATATTTCTACGAAAATGTTTTTAAGCTTTTTTTGAAGAATTTTGAGTCCGAAATCGAGTCCTGATTTTTGAAGTTTCAAAAAAAGGAGTCATGTGACCTATAAAAATGGGTCAAAATGTCGCAAAAAATTCGAAGATTTCCACAAAAATATTTTTTGAGCTTTTTTGAAGAATTTTCAATCTGAAATGGAGTCCTAATTTTTGAAGTTTTTTAAAAGGGGGTAATGTGACCTATGAAAATGGGTCAAAATGTCGCAAAAAGTTCGAATATTTCCACGAATATGATTTTTAAGCTTTTTTGAAGAATTTTGAGCTCAATTTTGAGTAGTGATTTTTTGAGCTTTTAAAAAAAGCGCCATACAGCCTATCAAAATGGGTTAAAATTTTGTAAAAAATTCGAATATTTCCACGAAAATGTTTTTTGAGCTTTTTTGAAGAATTTTGAGCCCAATGTTGAGTCATGATTTTTTGAGTTTTTAATAAATGCGTCACACAATCTTTCAAAATGAGTTAAAATTTCGCAAGAAATTCGAATATTTCCACGAAAATGTTTGTTGAGCTTTTTTGAAGAATTTTGAGTCCAAAATCGAGTCCTGATTTTTGAAGTTTATAAAAAAGGAACCATGTAACCTATAGAAATGGGTCAAAATGTCGCAAAAAATTCAAAGATTTCCACGAAAATATTTTTTGAGCTTTTTTGAAGAATTTTGAGCCCAAAATCCAGTCACGAAAATATTTTTTGAGCTTTTTTGAAGAATTTTCAATCTAAAATCGAGTCCTAATTTTTGAAGTTTTTAAAAAATGGGTCATGTGACCTATAAAAATGGGTCAAAATGTCGCAAAATGTCGCAAAAAGTTTGAATATTTCCACGAAGATGATTTTTGAGTTTTTTTGAAGAACTTTAAGCTCAATTTTGAGTCGTGATTTTTTGAGCTTTTAAAAAAAGCGCCATACAACCTATCAAAATAGGTTAAGATTTCGTAAAAAATTCGAATATTTCCACGAAAATGTTTTTTGAGCTTTTTTGAAGAATTTTGAGCCCACTGTTGAGTCATGATTTTTTTCAGCTTTTAAAAAAACCGCCATACAACCTATCAAAATAGGTTAAGATTTCGTAAAAAATTCAAATATTTCCACGAAAATGTTTTTTGAGCTTTTTTGAAGAATTTTGAGTCTAAAATCGAGTCCTGATTTTTAATTTTTTTTAAAAAAGGGGTCATGTGACCTATAAAAATGGGTTAAAATTTCGCAAGAAATTCGAATATTTCCACGAAAATATTTTTTGAGCTTCTTTGAAGAATTTTGAGCTCAATGTTGAGTCATGATTTTTTGAGTTTTTAAAAAGGTGTCATACAACTTATTAAAATGGGTTAAAATTTCGCAAGTAACTCGAATATTCCACGAAAATGTTTTTTTGAGCATTTATAAGGAATTTTGAGCACAAAGTAGTTTCAATTGAAATTATTCATTTTACAAATGTATCGAAATTTTGACCCATTTCGTCTAAAATTTTCAAAAATTCTCAAACTATTTCTAGATAATAATAGCTGTGTAATGATGGAATTTTTCGCAAAATTTTAACCCAAGTATATTGACAGATCCTGCAGTGATACGGTTTCAATGGGCTCAAACTAGTCTTGAATGATTGCGAAGCAGGTTGAATTTTCATTTTTAAAAAGTAAGTTCATATTCGGATAATTTTGAAAATTTGCAAGAAAGGAGGAATATTTCAAAAAGTTTGATTCAAATTCTGAAATCAGTTTAACATCAGAATCAAACTTTTAATCACTTCTACACAGTTCCACAGAACCTCAGAGGGAAGCTTGGGGCTGAAATTCATTAAAATTTTGAAAAACTCGATGTTATTGGTATTTAAAACACAGATTTTTAGCCAAATTTTTGTAAAAAAAAAGAACCTCGGAGGAAAGCTTGGGGCTGAAATTCATTAAAATTTCGAAAAACTCAATGTTATTGGTATTCAAAACACAGATTTTTAGCCAAATTTTTGTAAAAAATGATGGCTATTGCAGTAGGCTCGACTTTGGTTTGATTTTTTCGAAAGTGGCGATTCTGAATTTGAAACCGATTTGACCTCAAAACCAAAACCAAGTCCTACAAATTAAAACTTGAAGATTGATGTATCAAAAAATGTAATCTGAGGATTTGGAATTCGTGTCACCTCAAAATCAAAACTGATTGCATTTTTTAAAATTTTAGAACTAAGCTCATCTTAAAGAATTTTCAATTTTAATCGTATAATTTTGGGTCAAATGGATTCCAGAATTGATAATTCCATTCAGACATCAATAATTTGATAGGCTAATACTCACCCATGTATTATAAGTTTTGACATTTTGAACTCATCTGACAATATTTCAACAAGAAGTAGCAATTTTTTAGAATTATTGACAGAAAATTTTTTTTGCAATCATTTACAAAAAACGAGCCCTTTTGCAGTTCTTAAGTTAAAAAAGAAAACCTTTTGGTATTTTTTGGTAATTTTGGGTAAAAAGCAAGACTTTTTCATTGACAATTTTTGGCAAAAAGCAAGATTTTTTCATAATTTTGGAAAAAACCAAACTTTTTTTGATTTTTTTTTAAACACAATTTATACTTTTTTTGCTAGAACAAAATTTTTGTCAATTTTTGAAAAAAGCGATAATTTTTGACAAGTTTTCATGATAAGCAAGACTAAAAACAGCAAAAACCAGCACTTTTTGACAAAAAAATGATACTTTTGCAGCCCTTGTGGAAAAAACGAGAAGTTATTTGAAAATTTTTTGGCTAATAATTGATTATTTTCAGCAAGAAATGAGACTATTTGACCATCCAGGATATGACTGGAGGCACTGAACTGCTGGAAACCACCTTCATACTACTCAGAATGTTAAAATTTGAGTATAGAGTAAATTTCAACTTTTCAACTTTATTTAGTGAAATTTTTGTGAAAATTCCAACTTTGAAAAATCTGCTGGTGGAGGCTTTAAAACTGCTCGGAATGGTTCGAAACTGTTTCGAATAAATTTGGTGGGTCAAAAACAGAGTATTAATACATTTTGGTTTTCTAGGTAAATTTAGTCAAATTTTGATTTTTTCCCTTTTTTACCCCAAACTTGATTTTCTAAAAGTTCACCAAAAATTGAAAAATACTCTTCAACTTTAGCATCTGAAATTTTGGCTGGTGATGTACTTTTGATCTAATTAAAAAAAATTGTGAGAGTAGGGAAACCTCTTTTGTGAGAACGAAGACGTGCCTATCTACCTTATCTACCTATTATGTAGACACTAGACAGAGTAGGTAAACTAATTGCATTAAGACGTACCTACCTACTTCACATGAAGTAGGGAAGAGCCATAAAAATTATCTGTTGCTCCACCTCGCGATTGTTTTTGAAAACAAAAAAAAAACAAAAAAAAACGTCAAGTAATTATTTAAATAGAAGTACTTAGGTAACAATTTACGAACGAGATTTGCGCTGAACCATATCATACCCTAGCAATAATAATGACCTGTTGTCGTGTCTTTTCAATTCATTTCCCATTTCATAAAAAATCACATGTTATTGTACCTCGACCTATCCATACCTGTGCGAAAAACTTAATAACGAAACGAAACAGGTAGGTACGTAAATGCGGTTCACCGGTTCATTGTTAATCATTTAGAACGAGCGATGATCGCAAACCAGTTCATTCGAACGTTTTTTCGTGCTATTCGTCCGGTGATTATTACGAATTATTAAATCAACAAGTGTTGTTACCTAGTACCTACATCGCAGTGATAACGTTGATAAGTTCTGATTACGTAATCGTCATAATTTATGCTGTCTCATAATGTTGTGAGTAAATTCACCGGTATCAGGAGTTGAAAACACATCTAGAAAAGTGTTTTCAGCTGAAAATTACGAGCAGTAGAAATGGATAACGAAAAGGAACCCGAATCGAAAAACTGTAAATCCGAATTCTCAAGATTGAAAGGTAAAATTACAATAATATCGATAAAAACTTCGCTTTTATGCTCGTAAAACACAAGAAATTATTCGCTGCTTTATTTCTTTGTACAGATATTTGTTATTTGGATCACGCAGCCACAACATTATATTCAGATGTTCAGATAGAAGCTGTTGTAGATGATTTGAAGAATAATTTATACGGAAATCCTCATTCATTAAATTTAAGCAGTAAATATTGCCATGATTCAGTCGATCAGATTCGATTCAGGTACTGTACATATAATGAAAGCTTTTCGTCGTGACAATTAAAATTATATCTGTAGCTACCTGTATAATATAATAATTGTGATACCTATTTGAATATTTTTAATATAATTTTACAGAATTTTATCGCATTTTGGCACAACGCCGAACGAATACAGTGTTATTTTCACCAGCGGAGCTACATCTGCTTTAAAATCAGTCGTGGACTGGTTTCAGTGGTCAGATTTCGAGTCCAAAGGTATTATTATATAATTTAGATCCATTTCAAGAATATAAAATCGTACGATACATGTTTTAGATTAATTCTAACTAAATTTCAGACGATGAAGATAGTCATTTTGTGTATACCCAAGATAATCATACATCTGTTCTGGGTCTCAGAGAAATTCTAGATCATCGAGTACGAGTTCGTTGTTTAAATCATCTCGAGTCTTTCGATGTATTAAACCAGAATTGTGATGGAGAATCGATCTCAAAGCCGGAATTATCTCGAGAAAACAATTCGTTATTCGTTTACCCAGCTCAGTGCAATTTTTCCGGCTGTAAATATCCGTTGGAATGGATAGAGAATGTACGTAAAGGAGCTCTCGATAGTATCGTTTCAAATCCTTCGAGGTAATGGAACTCGTATGAAATTTTTTTTATTAATATAGGTATATTAGGTATTTTATGATTATGAGTGAGAATTAAAAAAAAAAAATAGGTAACTCCAACAGCTTTAATAATAATTCAATTTAAAGATGAATAATCTCATTTCAAGATTTGGATGAATTTTTTCTTTAAAACCCTTTTTGTACAAATATCTCATTTTTTAATTTACTTTTTTATTTTATTTGCTTCAGACGACATCGATGGTTCTGTTTGCTAGACGCTGCTGCTTACACATCGTGTAAATTAGATTTGAATACCTGGAAACCAGATTTTGTGACTGTCTCGTTCCATAAAATATTCGGATACCCGACCGGTCTAGGAGCTTTATTAGTGAAGAACTCCAGTGCTTGGGTTATGAATAATAAATCCTACTATGGTGGAGGAACAGTACTTATTGCAATGAGTAGTACGAAGTTTCATGTAAAAAAACCTACGTTACATGAAAGGCATGCTCTTATTTTTTTTTTTATGATACGAAATTTGAGAGGTATTGATGTGGTTATTTTTGCAGATGCGAAGACGGTACGATTAATTACCAAGCTGTTCTGTCGTTAAGGCATGGATTCGATACGATGTATAGAATTGGAGGATCTATGGATCAAATATCAAAATACACGTTCTCGTTGACTCGATATTTGCATCGTAGACTAACAACTTTGCATCATTCGAATGGTAAACCGGTAGTGGTTTTATATCGTGATACAGATTATAGCGAGAGCTCTGTTCAAGGAAATATTGTCAACTTCAATTTACTCAGATCGAATGGAGAATATATTGGATATGCTGAGGTATTGTTGTAATTCGATATAGAAGTATATCTGAAGAAGCTAACATGATGAACACTTTTCTATTTTGAGGAATAAATCATGTCATGTTAAAATAAACCAAAGTGTTCGGAAATTCGTCCAAATTTTTCAAAAGTATTTTCCATCTTATGCTGATGGGAATTTCATGGAGATAAGGTTGTTTTTATTTTTTTTAAATTAAAAATTATTACTTTCAAAAATTGAAAAAATGATAGACTAATTAGGAAAGTAATCTGAATTATTGACGATAATAATAAAGTATACATATTTTCAAATCATAAATAAGTTTTTAACGATAATGTTTTTTGAAAAAATTGGAGAAAAAATGAGACGTTTTCTTTAAAAATAATTGAATTATGATGTTAAGTTTGAACGATAAAAAATGCATGTAGATAATTTATAAGAAACCTTTAAAAAAAGATAACCTAAATATATCATCGAATAAAAAGATAATTTCAGATGGTATGTAATAATACTCGTTTGTTTTCCCAATAGGTTTTGAACATTGCAAATTTGCACAACATACACCTTAGAACTGGTTGTTTCTGCAATCCAGGAGCCTGCCAGAGGCATTTGAACTTGAGTGATGAGCAGCTAAAAATTAATTTCCAAGTACGTAGGTATTAAAAAAAAAAAAAAAAAAAAAAACAATTCTACGATATTCAAAGATAGTCCTTGATAATTATATACGTTTTATTTCGCTGTAGAAAGGACACACGTGTGCAGATAATATCGATCTCATCGACGGTCTTCCTACTGGCTCGGTTCGAGTATCTTTGGGATACATGTCCGATAAACACGATGTGGATGAATTATTAAACATGATAATAAATTGTTTCGTATCGAAACCAGTTCTAATTAAAGTACCTGAAGATTGGCCAGCTCAATCGGCAGCACTCAAATCTAAATTTAAGGCTATCCAGAGCACTTGTATTAACTCGATACCTACACCTACTCTAGTCAAAGATGCTGATATTGGAAAATCCAATGAAATCTATGAACCTATCAAGTACGAGTTGAAAGATATTTGATCGTTTTTAATTTTAATTTATCTTCCATGATATATTGTATTGATTCAATTTTTATTGTTCTAATTATAGATGTATTAGTGAAAAAAAGAAAGCTGCTAATTTAAAACTGGTAAAGATGTTTGTGTATCCGATCAAATCCTGCGGAGCTTTTAGCGTCAAGTCATCCTGGCCCATTAGTAGCACTGGTTTGAAATACGATAGAGAATGGATGATTGTTAAAAATGGCGTGGCTGTGACTCAAAAACATCTTCCAGAAATGTGTATGATTTTTCCTACAATTGATTTCGAAAATAATCAAATGTTTTTGAGATATAAAGGTAGGTACCTATTAAATTTGTAAAATTAAGTTTAAAGAATTTGTAGACGTAAATTTCATTACCTATAATTCCACTTTCAGACTCGATGTTAGAAACTCCTATCTTATTGGATATAAATTACGATGACAATAAGGATTATTTATCATCGAAAATTTGTCAAAGTAAAGTGTGTACTGATCGCGCAGAAGTGATTGATTGTGGTGATCAGGTTGCTCACTGGTTGGAAGAAATTTTCAACATGAAAGGACTTCGTTTAGTCAAATTATTCGTCCGGAATAAATCGTCGTATAACGAAGACAATGAAGGTAAAAATTCTTAAATTGATTGTTATGATCGTTAACACTCATTATAAGTGATGTTGTATGTTGTAATTTTATAACCTATACCTACCTATTTACACAATTTATATTTTTTATTTTCAGTCACACGTCTTTCTTTGGCTAATCAAGCTCAGTATTTACTCGTTACTTCGGCCAGTGTTCAATGGCTAGTTGATCAAATGTCCTCGGAGTGGAGTTGTTCCTTTGTAAGTTCAGCTCAAACATGCACAATGGTGATAAATATTTGAAAAATCAATTCACACATGTGATAATTTCACAGGAAAATGTGTTGCAAAGATTTCGAAGCAACTTTTTAATAGCAGGAGAATGCCAGCCACTGGAAGAATTTACATGGAATGAAATTGAAATTGGATCAGTTCGTTTCAAAGTAATTGATTTGTTTTTATATTGTCTCCTCGTATTTATTTTTGGTACTTACTTTCATAATACAGGTATAACCTCCTGTAAATAAAAAAAAAGAAAAGAAAAGAAAAGCGACTATAACATATAACAAAGACGATGACTTTTGATCATTTGATGATATATATTTCTGTAGATCGATGGACCTTGCCAAAGATGCCAAATGATCTGCGTAAATCAATCATCTGGTGAAAAATCCAAAGAACCATTGGTTATTCTATCTTCAGCACTGAAAGGCAAATTGAAATTTGGCGTTTATCTCAGTTCGACCAAGTTATCAGAATTTGCTCATTTGGAATTGAATCAAACTGTGATACCGATTTTATGCAACGAAAATTGAATTGAAATGAACCTTGATTGATCACTTTGCAAAGGAGAGGTTGGCACAAAGTTGAACAATGTTATGAGATTTCAAAATAAATGAAATGGCTCAATAGTTATTTTTTTTATAAAAATGTACATCAATCAATAGATAATCTTTTCATATTTATTAAGTAACTATATTAATATTATAAAAAATCATGAATATTTCAGCCAAATTTCTTGGCAAAATTTGAAAAAGTACCATGAGAAATTTCAAAAATGTTCTGTTTTTTTTTTTTTTTTTTTTTTTAACGTGAATTGAGAAAAGTCTTGATTTTGTGATCAGAAGCGAAGACAAAGTGTCGTGGGGGGGGGGGGGTGAGATTGAAATTTCCTCATTTTTTCCCGCCAGATTTTCCCAACTTATTACCCCAGACCCCCTCTTCCCATGCTGTATTTTTCCTGCTAAATTAGCCACTTGTGATTCGAACAAATTTTGGAAGAAAGAGTTTAAAACAAAATTGTTGAATGTACCTAATTTTAAATGTTCAAAAACGATGCTTTTATAGTTTTATACTTGACAAAAAAATTGTTCTATTGCGAGGTTAATACTAAAATCAAAAATTCAATTTTTTTTTTTATTTAGTTTTTTGGTCTTTGATTCAGAAAATTTACAATTTATGAGGTTCAAAAAAATAATTTTCAATTTTTAGAAGTTTCAAGGACAAAATTTTGTGCTTTTTGGTATTTTTAATGAAATTTTGCAGCTTTTTTCCGTTATTTTGCACTTTTTTTTGCACCGGTATCAATTCTGTTGGTATTGATTTGGTTACGAGTATGTTTCTTAAATTTCTGAAATTAATTTTTCATTCTTGAAATTTTTTGATAAATTGAATAGTAGAATTCAAATCTGCTTGAGCGAAGCAAGGCTTTGAAAATTGATAATTCAAAAAGTGAAATAACGCTTCGACATTTAAAAATTTCAACAGTAGTTTTCAGGAAATCTACAGTTGAATCGCCATAATTCGAAGCTAAAGGGAGAAGAAGTTGACTTCGAGTTCTAGAAGTTTTGGAGGTAAAAAAGAAGTTCGAGTTATGGAGGTTCGTTTTTGTGGAAACACCTAACAAGGGAGCATCTTGAGGTGTCACACTCCGATTTGAACGAGACCGCGATTTTTGAAAAGAGCATAGTCTAAAACCCCCAAAACCAAATTTTCAGCTGCCCAAAAGTTGATTTTTCGATTTTTGACGAATTTTTGAAAATTCAAAATTAATGGCGATTTATGCTTTTTTTTAAAAAGTATGTACTTGATCAATAAAAATGGTCAAAATAAGTCCCAAAACTAATATTAAGTACCCAAATCAAAATTTCACAATTTCCAGCCATTCTGGAGCCTCCAGCGCGATTTTTCAATTTCTCCAGAATTTTGAATTTGCTCCAGAAGGCGTGAATATGAAGTTGGGCAGCTAAAAATCGAGTTGTGTGTTATACTCGACTTGTTTAACGAGTTTATCCACATTTGAGCCGATTTTGAGAGCGACACCTCAAAAGTGGCTTTTTGACCAGCATTTTTCAAAATTAAAAAATCCAAAAAATTAAAAGATAACCGTTTGAGAGGAAATTTTTGAAATTTGCGCGAATCGCTGTATTTTGTCCAAAACTAACCCTCCAAATCAAAATTTCACAATTTCCAGCCATTCTGGAGCCTCCAGCGCGATTTTTCATTTTCTCCAGAATTTTGAATTTACTCCAGAAGGCGTGAATATGAAGTTGGGCAACTAAAAATCGAGTTGTATATTACAATCGACCTGTTTAACGAGTTTATCCACATTTGAGCCGAGTTTGAGAGTACCTCAAAAGTGGTTTTTTGAGGTGTCAGTCACTATCGCTCCAAAACGGCTGGAAATGGTAGAATTTGCGCACCGGGGGTTAGTTCTTGAAGAAATACAGCGATTCGCGCAAATTTCAAAAATTTCCTCGCAAACGGTTATCTTTTGATTTTTTTGATTCTTTAATTTGGAAAAAAGCTGATAAAAAAAACCACTCTTGAGGTGTCACTCACAAAATCGGCTCAAATGTAGATAAACTCGTTAAACAGGTCGAGTATAATACACAACTCGATTTTTAGCTGCCTAACTTCATATTCACGCCTTCTGGAGCAAATTCAAAATTTTGGAGAAATTGAAAAATCGCGCTGGAGGCTCCAGAATGGCTGGAAATTGTGAAATTTTGATTTGGAGGGTTAGTTTTGGACAAATTACAGCGATTCGCGTGAATTTCAAAAATTTCCACACAAATGGGAAACATTTTGATTTTTTGAATTTTTTAATTTTGAAAAAAGCTGGTCAAAAAGTCACTTTTGAGGTGTCGCTCTCAAAATCGGCTCAAATGTGGATAAACTCGTTAAACAGGTCGAGTGTAACATACGACTCAATTTTTAGCTGCCCAACTTCATATTCACACCTTCTGTAGCAAATTCAAAATTCTGGAGAAATTGAAAAATCGCACTGGAGGCTCCAGAATGACTGGAAATGATGAAATTTGGATTTGGGTAATTAATATTAGTTTTGGGACTTATTTTGACCATTTTTATTGATCATGTACGTACTTTTAAAAAAAAAGCATAAATCGCCAAAAACATGGTCAATTTTGAATTTTCAACAATTCGCCAAAAATCGAAAAATGAACTTGGACAGCTGAAAATTTGGTTTTGGGGGTTTTAGACTATGCTCTTTCCAAAAATCGCGGTCCTGTTCAAATCGGAGTGTGACACCTCAAGATATTCTCTTTTAAGAATGTACACCTACCTATGTACATATTTGAGTGGTAGGGTGGTATATGAGTACCTTAGAGTCAAACCCAGAATTCTCCAAATTTTTGAAAAATGAGGTTATGATCGTTTTGGGTACAGTTAGTCGGTATGCATCGATTGCCATTCTCCGTTTTTACCAATCTGACATAATGACGCAGTCAGCGAGGTCCAAAGTACCGGGTCCGAGTCCAATTCCGAAAAAAGTCCAAAATTTTCAAAAATGAGATTATGGTTGTTTTGGGTACAGTTAGTAGGTACGCATCAATTGCCATTCTACATTTTACCCCATTCGATGCCATGATGGTGAGGGGGTCCAAAGTCCCGGGTTCGAGTCAAACTTTGAAAAAAATACTTCAAAAAAATTTTTTTTTTATTCCAGTCGACTGTAAACAACCTTGAGATACTTTCAACAGACTTGAATCTAGAATTATTCCTCATTTTATCATGTATTTTTGACATTTTTTTTGCTTTTTTTACAGACTTGGAGTCAAAACCAGAATTCTCCAAAATGGTATCGTGAATTACTGCTATGGAAAGACTTGAAAAAAATTTTTTTTTCGTCAATTCGATTGTTACCCAAAGCACTATTTATAGACGAGATTAGAAACCTGCTACTACTGATACCAACCTTCTAGCAGTTTTTTGTGTTTTTCTCAAAATGACGAAAAGTGGAGAATTCTGGGTTTGACTCTAAGGTACTCATATGTACAATGTACATACAGACCTATATGTACCTGGGTTTTTATCTACATAATTTAAAACGCGACATTTTTGTTTACACATCTACCTGAATTGGTAGAAAAGATAAGGTACCTACCTCTACCTACGGAATGTAATCGTACATGCAATGCCATTGAAGATAAACGAATTCCATTCCAATATACGTACATACCTAATGGGTAAGTACATATGTAAAAGAGGTTTGCATCAAGTAAGATTCTAATTTACAAGAAGTTTTATCAACGAGAAATTCGATTCATAGAGACAAAGACAAAACGTTGGCATTGTTCTACTTACAGAAGCTTTTCTTATATGTTTTTCAATAAATTTTACATTGAATCTTATGGGGAGTTGAAGGGAAACAGACTTTGCTTTGTATTCCCGGATCGTTCGAGTTCGCAGAGGTTGAGTTATCTCGATTTCAATTCCACTGTATTTTTCAAAATTGGAATAGATGCCCGAGCGATGCAAAGAGAAGAGAAGACAAAAAGCTTTCGAAAATTATCAATTTTTCAAAAGTAAAATAACGTTATTTTCGATAATATGAGAAGTCAATTTTTAAACCTTTCCAACTTTGGTCAGAGAAAAGAAAGGGAAAATGATGTAGTCCGATCGAAGCTCGGACGAAAGCTGTGAAAAAATGAAAACTTGAAACGTAAAAACAACATAATTTTAAAATTTTCGATGATGCAGAATATTGATTTTCAATTTTCATGGCTTTTTAGCATTTTCAATTTTTAAGAAATTAAAATATTATTCATGATGAATGAGGCTCGCGCTGGCGAGTACAATCACCAGTCCAGACTTCATGAGTCCAGCGACTTTTATTTGAAAACATTCCATTGATAGGTACTAAATAAATACCTCTTTAATCTATGCATTCAACTTTTTTATGAAACTTTTTTATTGTTTAAAGTAATCCTTTATGAAAAAAGAGCATCCTTATAGTCCGGCATATGACAATAGGAGTAATTGCATCCCCCCGCCGATCCTCCGGGACAACTTTTTTCTTAAAGGGGACATCCTAAGGAACATTTTAAAGCAAACTTGCCAAAAAAAGTTGGCCTTACTTACAAAATGGCGGCCATTTTGATTGACAGGTCAGCCGAATTCGCAGATTTTGCGTTTTAACATAGGACTTGCACGAACTTTTTCAAATTTTACAAAGGTAGATCGAAAGATCATGCAAAAATTTATCACCTGTCAAAATTTCAAGTGCTAAAGTGCGTTTTTCGATTTTTGGTGAATTTTTGAAAATCGAATTTAGGCCAAAAATGAGGGAAAAAATCAAAATTTTACCAAATTGGCCAAGAAAGCTGAAATTTGGGATATATCCTATTTTCGACCTGCCAAATCGATTGGAAACTGTTCAACCCGTTTTGAGCAGTTCTGGAGCCTCCAGCAGATTTTTGAAACTCGAAATTCCCACAAAATTCCATCAAATTGGAGTTGTAAAGCTAACATTTATTCTAAAAACTAATTTCAATACGTTACGAAGTACTGCAGGTGAATTTCAAGTCGTTTTGGAGCCTCCGCGACTTTTTGAAAATTCCTGATGCCTCCAGCAGATTTTTGAAACTTTAAATTTTCACAAAATTTCATCAAATGGAGATGGAAAACTGAAATTTACTCTACACTCCAATTTTAACACCCTCTGAAAACGACTCCTGGTGAATTTTAAGTCATTTTAGAGCCCCCAACGACTTTTTTGGAAATTACTGGAGCCTCCAGTACATTTTTGAAACTTGAAATTTCCCCAAAATTTCATCAAACCAAGATGGAGAGTTGAAATTACTTCTGCAAACTAATTTCAATACGCTACGAAGTTGACCGCTGGTGAATTTCAAGTCGTTTTGGAGCCTCCAGCAACTTTTTGAAAGATTGTATGACTTTTTTTGGAAAATTGAAATTTCCTAAAAGTAGCTGGAAGCTTCAAAACCATTTGAAACCACCATGTAGTCTGCGAAGTAAATTCCAGCTTGCCAACTCCATTTGATAAATTAATGTTGGGGAAATTAAATCAAGTTTCGAAAATCTGTTGGAGGCTCCAGTAATTTTCAAAAAAAGTCGCTGGTGGCCCTAAAATTACTTGAACCCACCTGAAGTCGTCTTCAGAGGGTGTTAAAATTGGAGTATAGAGTAAATTTCAACTTTCCATCTCCATTTGATGAAATTTTGTGAAAATTTAAAGTTTCAAAAATCTGTTGGAGGCTCCAGTAATTTTCAAAAAAAGTCGCTGGTGGCCCTAAAATTACTTGAACCCTCCTGAAGTCGTCTTCAGAGGGTGTTAAAATTGGAGTATAGAGTAAATTTCAACTTTCCATCTCCATTTGATGAAATTTTGTGAAAATTTAAAGTTTCAAAAATCTGCTGGAGGCATCAGGAATTTCCAAAAAGTTGCTGGAGGCTCCAAAACGACTTGAAATTCACCTGCAGTACTTCGTAACGTATTGAAATTAGTTTTTAGAATAAATTTTAGCTTTACAACTCCAATTTGATGGAATTTTACGGGAATTTCAAGTTTCGAAAATCTGCTGGAGGTTCCAGAACTGCTCAAAACGAGTTGAAACCGTCTCCAATCGATTTGGAATGTCGAAAATAGGGTATATCCCAAATTTCAGCTTTCTTGGTCAATTTGGTAAAATTTTGATTTTTTCCCTCATTTTTTGCCTAAATTCGATTTTCAAAAATTCACCAAAAATCGAAAAACGCACTTTAGCACTTGAAATTTTGACAGGTGATAAATTTTTGCATGATCTTTTGATCTACCTTCGTAAAGTTTGAAAAAGTTCGTGCAAGTCCTATGTTAAAACGCAAAATCTGCGATTTCGGCTGACCTGTCAATCAAAATGGCCGCCATTTTGTAAGTAAGGCCAACTTTTTTTTTGGCAAGTTTGCTTTAAAATGTTCCTTAGGATGTCCCCTTTAAGAAAAAAGTTGTCCCGGAGGATCGGCGGGGGGATGCAATTACTCCTATTGTCATATGCCGGACTATTAGGGCTATCCTGTATGTAGAATACAGTTGACAAACCACCTGCTTGTGTTCAATACAGTACAACAATACCTAAAATTAATACCTATCTATATTAATGTAAAAACTGAAAAGAATAAAGTGAAAGTGCACACTACATCGTTAGGGCTAGGCTAGATAGTTAACAGCTGGCTAAACACCTAGCACCTACACATGTGCACAACTATTGTACAACAAAAACCTCCAAGTCCACGAGCATGCGCATAGCAAAGGAAAACAGCTGTCGCTATGCCCATGCTGTCGCCGGTCAAAATTTATGCTTTAATATTTATTTTAAAAAATCGTTAAAACTACTTTAATACGTTCACGATGTTCAGGATAAGCACACGTGATCAGCAAGGTCACAAGTGTGCAGTGCAGTGTGCTTTAGTCGTTTTAGTCAAATTTTTCGTCACGTAAGTAGGTACCTACTACAGGGTGGACAGAAATATTGGGTACCCCTAAGAAAGTTTTTCATTAAAAATATAGGTTGGCAACGTGAAATAGATGCATATGATTGGTGAAATGTTATCTCTCCAGTCTAACAACAATTATGTGCTACCATTATTATCATTCACTGTGACCAACCGAAGTATTTAGCAGAAAACTTTTTTAGGGGTACCCGATATTTCTGTCCACCCTGTAGGTAGTAGGTACCTAGCGATATTTTGAGAATTTTTTTGTTTTTTTGAAGTACGAAAATATTCGTATACCATTCGAAATAAAACTACCGAACTTTCGTCGTTTCGTGATCTCTTCTGCGTGTGTTTAATTTACCTATGCCAAATCATGAACGCATTTATCAGAAACCCGGTTCTTCGTCCAAAGTGTATCACTTCTCGTTTAGTAAGTATTCAGAACTATATAATTACGTATTATTTTACCTAAACTTAGTTGGTATTATTTTATGAGCATAATGTTGAGCTCTGATCATAGCAAAACAGTTTACTTCTGTACAACTGGGTGTGTCCGGTATTCTCCAATAATACGGCAATGTACTCAGCTACACTACTATTCGCTGAAAAACTAATGCATAACGTTTGATTTATTTTACAGAATGAACTCGCGAATGATGCAAGTTGTCTCAGTCGAGCTCTACACTTGGGAAAATCAGACAAAGCCTGCAGTGTTTCGAATGATGTACGTCTACGTATAAAATACCACAGATGCAAATTTCTATCTCAGAATAATACATACGGAAATCATTAATCAACTCTCACTTGCCTTTTTTTTTCAGATATCTGACTCATATGCTGTAGTAGATCATAGTTTCGATGCGATAGTCGTAGGAGCTGGCGGTGCCGGTCTGAGAGCAGCATTTGGTTTAGTCGAAGAAGGATTTAAAACAGCTGTTATTACTAAATTATTCCCTACGAGATCTCATACGGTTGCTGCCCAAGGAGGTATTAATGCTGCTTTGGGTAATATGGAAGATGATAATTGGCAGTGGCACATGTAAATATATTTCTAGTACATTTTAACTCATCGTTCAAAACATGTGTTGCACAATATTGTGTATTGTGAACCGTATAATAGCTTGTTCGAGATCAGTTCTCGATATGCTAGCGTTCGTTTGAAATTTGAAAATTGCCAGAAAGTTGCATCATACGTGTTTATATGTCTCAGGTACGATACGGTGAAAGGTTCGGATTGGTTGGGTGATCAAGATGCAATTCATTATATGACGAGAGAAGCACCCAAAGCTGTCTGCGAGCTGGAAAACTACGGTAATTTTACTCCATATTATTTCTCAAGCTTAATTAATACGTTCCTTATCGTTCGGTCTGTACATCGATACTAAACATAGAACACAATACGTAGAATACCTGAATACTTAATTACGACGGAATTAATTTATCAAATTGCTTTAATTAGGTGTACCATTCAGTAGAACTCAAGATGGTAAAATTTACCAAAGAGCGTTCGGTGGACAAAGTTTAAAATACGGTAAAGGAGGACAAGCTCATAGATGCTGCTGCGTAGCTGATCGAACTGGACATTCATTGCTGCATACTTTATACGGTCAATCTTTACGTTACGATTGTCACTATTTCATCGAATATTTCGCCTTGGATTTACTGATGGAGGATGGAGAATGTGTCGGTGTGATTGCTTTTTGTCTAGAAGACGGGTCCATTCATCGATTCAGAGCTAAAAATACGGTAAATTTATTCCAATCGAAGAAGCAATTCGAAATTTATCGATCTAATTGATATTATGGTATAGATTTTAGCTACCGGTGGTTACGGACGAGCTTATTTCTCTTGTACATCGGCTCATACGTGTACTGGTGATGGTACAGCTATGATTACCAGAGCTGGCTTGGTCAATCAAGATCTCGAATTCATACAGTTTCATCCTACTGGTACGTTACTTTGATTGACTTGATGTGTTTAATTAATTATGTACGTTGAAGCTAATGTCTATGTGATTGAATTGATTAATGTAATACTAGAAAAAGACAGATTTATTTTTGTAAACTGGCGATTCTATTACGATTTTTTTTTCAGGAATTTATGGAGCTGGTTGTTTGGTGACCGAAGGCTGTCGTGGTGAGGGTGGATATTTCGTCAATAGCGAAGGAGAACGGTTTATGGAACGGTATGCTCCTGTTGCCAAAGATTTAGCATCACGTGATGTTGTCTGTAGATCGATGACTATTGAGATCAGAGAAGGAAGGTACAATACATAGATGATTATTTTTAATAATGAACTAATACGATGACGATATTTTATGAACGAGTTGGCTCAGTTTCGTAAAGCTACGTTGTTTGTTTTTTAGTATTAATGTCAAATATTTTGAAAATTAAATCATCGGCAGCTCAGATTCTAATTCAAATTCATCAGCGATTTAGATTAAGATAATTTCGCAAATGGATTTCGATATGGCTTGATTTATACGATTATTTATAACGCTCGAGTTGGTTTAAATGGCCCTTCGCGATCTTTCCCGAGCATCTAGACCTACTCTGTAAGATTATCGTCTCCGAAATTTGTACTATTCTGATAACGATAAGCCCAGGATTTGTTTGTTTTTCTTCGTAAGCCCCATCGAAATTCTATGTAGATAACCTTATTTGCCTTGTAATAAATAGTATGTACCTTTCATAATATTTCGTAATGGTTAAAGTGTTATCTTCACTTTTTACAGGGGTTGTGGACCGGAAAAAGACCATATTTATTTACAACTGCATCATTTGCCTCGAGAACAGTTGGCTTTGAGATTACCAGGTATTTCAGAAACGGCGATGATATTCGCCGGCGTAGACGTGACCCAAGAACCTATACCAGTATTGCCCACCGTTCATTACAATATGGGAGGTGTTCCTACGAACTATAAAGGCCAAGTGAGTGTTGATTTGAAAAAAGTGTACTCGTAAACATCAATGATGAATGTAATTTTAAAATCTATGTTTTCTGTTAAGGTATTGATTAACGAAAACGGTAGTGATAAAGTCGTACCTGGATTATATGCCTGTGGCGAAGCCGCCAGTGCCTCCGTTCACGGTGCTAACCGTCTAGGAGCCAATTCATTGCTGGATTTAGTCGTATTCGGTCGTGCTTGCGCGAAGACAATCGCCCAAGAACATGTACCCGGTGAAAAAATCAAATCAACGAAAGATGTAAGATGACTCAATTCAAGTTTTAGAATATTAATACTCACTTTGATCGTGTTCTAATCATTCATTTTTTTAAATTCTTTTTACAGAACATTGGCGAAGAATCAGTGAGCAATTTAGATAGCACTAGAAACGCCAACGGCGATACACCTACGTCTGAAATTAGATTAGCTATGCAGAAAACTATGCAATCTCACGCAGCCGTTTTCCGTTCCGAAGAATCATTAAAGGAAGGATGTTCGAAGATGACGGAGTTATATAAATCATTGGCTCGTGTCAAAGTGCAAGATAGAAGTTTAATCTGGAATACAGATTTAGTCGAAACGTTGGAATTGCAAAACCTCATGTTGAACGCTGTACAAACCGTATACGCTGCTGAAAATCGTAAGGAAACCAGAGGTGCTCATGCCAGAGAAGATTTTAAAGTAGGTTTACGCGCAAAAAAAAAAAAAAAAAAGAATTCTGTAAAGTGACAAATTGTTCACTTTCATTTATGTGTTAATTTATTGCAGTCAAGAATAGACGAATATGATTACTCGAAACCGTTAGAAGGACAGACGCGTAAACCATTGGAGCAGCATTGGAGAAAGCATACGTTGACTGCGATGGATCCGAAGACGGGACAAGTACGATATTTTATGATACAGGATTTGATTGAAAATCGAGAATGATTTCTTAATTCTTCGGATGTGTTCTGTTTCAGGTTAAAATTACTTATAGACCTGTTATCGACGATACTTTGGACCAGAATGAATGCAAGACGGTGCCACCGGCAATTCGATCTTATTAATATTCATCTCAAGTACGTTTTATAAATTATAAAAATAATTGCCAGAAATGTACGTATAAGTTTCCTATACCTTACTCCCTTCAACTTATTTAAAAAATGAACTAAAAAATTAAGTATAATGCATCGACATATTGGTACGTGTCAAGTCAAAAGTATGCATCTATACTAATAATATGTACGATTATTCTTATATTGTTCAAAAAAATGGATCAGAGGAAAACTTTTTAAAAATAATCTCGCTCATCGTATATTTATTAGTGGCGCGAATTGTTGCTAATTTTCTTAGTTAGCGTGATGGAGACCTTTTTGCGCCTTTTGAATATCGCAATCACAGAATACTCGCTTTTAAAAATTATTTTTAATACGGTTTACGTTGTATTTTGTTTTTCTCACGTGTCCTGTGGAAACTTTTAGCGTTTACATAATTTAAAAAAGTGAAAGTTAATCGTCATTCAGATTCAAGTTTTATCCCAGTGATATTCTTGATTAAACGATAATTACCAGTCAGATGAATTCGGTGATTGAGTAGTATGAGTGATGTAAATTCAGAATTTGCCGTTTCAAATTAATTACTGACATCATAACATCCTACCTTTGTCCGGTATACGTATACAGAAAAAGCCTGAATTATTTCCGAAAGGAAATCATAAGGATTAGAGCTCTGAATTTTTTTGCACGTTGATTTGAGCCTGTTATATCACCATTCAAAACCAAAAAAAAAAACAAAAAAAAAAACTTTGAAGAGCCCATTTTAATTACGATTCCCTCGTCGTTTCATTGAGTTGAAAAACTCTAAATTTTTTGGAAGAATTTTGAGTGCCTTTATTTTTTAATGTTGAAACGTCTGACATCTAATGTGGAGAATGGGAAGGCGGAGGTTATTGAGACTCAACTTGAAAAGCTCAAACTTTTTACCCTGACTTTTCAAAATTGTATCATGGGCCATAAAATAATATACCTTCGCAATTCGATTTCCCATTGTTTTTTAATGAAAAACTTACCAATTTTTAAAAATAAACACGTACGAGTAATTCATAAAGTAGGTACATGAAAGATGAATAAATTCCTACCGTGTTTAATAGTCAAATCCTTCTTCAGTCTCGTATCTTTAAATATTTGTAGGTACATATCAAATTTACCTTAACTTTATTCGTCTTCAATTTATTATTTTGACGCTTGCTTATGAAGATGAAAGATGCTTATTCCTGCAGCTTTTTTATTTTAAAAAAACTAAGTATTTTATACATAACCATGGAAATTAACACAATAGAAATCAACTCGTTTTTTTTACGAGCGGATCGGGAGCACGCCGCGCCGGAGGCACAGTTTCACCTCGATTATGACGTCAGGTCATTATCTACTTGTGTTTTTTTTTTAAAGTCCGGCATTTCTGTTCAATTTTGTGTTCTTTGATTTTTCTTCTTGAATTGTCATATTCATCAAAATGATCACATAGTTTGTTTTAAATCAACCAGAACATTCATTGATAGACTTATTGAGCATTTTGTTTAAAAAAATCTCAACCTTCATTCCTTTTTTGATGTAATGAATACCTACCTAAACGAACACAAAATTTTAAGATGCAGTCAAATTTTAACCACTTCAATGCAACTAAATTTTTACCAGGGAACCCTTACAACACTTCCTCTTGATTGAGCTGAAATTTGGTGCACTGAAAGGTCATGTCATCTAGACCTCAGAACCAAAAACCACAGCTGGGTAAGAAAGGTGAATCAGTTTCAATTTCAAATTTGTAAGGATGCTACATAGTACTCCCATATACATTTTTCTCAGTGAATCTTTAACAACTTCAAACACTAATAAGTAATAAACTACAGGGAAAAAAAAGAACATGAAATAGAAATTAATTGAATTTTCAAAAGGTAACCTTTTAATATGGTTTTCTCCTTTGTGCCAATGCCAAATGTTTCCAAATGCTTTAGAATAACCTCTTTTAAACACTCAGCTGTGTGGTCTTGCATCAACTTGGCAACTCTCAAAGAAATGCAATAAAATTGTTCATTTTAATCAAATGGGAAATATCTTTTTGCATGTTACTTCCATATAATTTGATCAACTCTGTAGCATTTAGACAATGCATGGTTTAAGGTTTTTCAAGGACCATAGCTTTCAATTGTTCACAAATTTCTGATAACGAACATCTTCACCAGATGACAAAAAGGGGGGCCATCTACAGTCAGTTTTATTAATACATTGTGTTTGATTTTTCTTGCTATGACATTAAAGTATTGATTACTTGGGTAGCTTTTTGCATTCCAAAAAATTCATCAAGCCCAGATTGACTCCTAGTTGCCACTTAGTTTAGTCTCAATCAAATTATTAATAAATTCAATTTCCCTTTCAGTATCATTGACCTTTTCGAAGAAATTGTACTGTGATTTTCATTTTGTTATAGATGTTTCTTGGTTTTGAAAACTATGGACATTGTTTACTCTAGAAACCTTTTAGCCAAATCTCTCTTACTGAATTTTTAACCACATCTTTTATGAGAGGTCTTATGGTTTCGGTTTCTGTACTTCTATAGTCATACTATTACTAAGATCTACAACTTTCCAATTGAGCTTGTGCACAGGATGTAAAACTATGGCACACAAGGCAAATCTGACAGCATCTTGCTAAAAATCTAATGTTATGAATGGTTTGAATTGGTTGGGAAATTTGGATAGGACAACTAAAGCTGATGTTTATTTTAATTTATTGGTAGATTTAGAGTAAATTGTGTGAATTGTAGGCAAGAAACTTCCACAATAAATAATTTTCTCCCTGATACCAATCAGTGGTATGAGCAATCAGACCATTCACATTTTAATATATTTTACATCAGTAATCAGACAAAATATTCATGATTAGTTACTGTCCCATTTTGTCAAATGACTCTTTAAATAGAAGTCAGTCATATTCATACCTATAGTCTGAAGAATTGATTCGATCTGCTTTTCCCCACTTTCTGAAACAGGAATTGTGTAATGGATTCTCTGTTAATATTTTTATAAAGATCACTTATAGCATCATAAAGTGAATTCCAACATGTTATCAGTGACACTGGATATTTAAAAGTTATTTTTAAAGATTCTTCAACTCTTTGGTTGATTTTGACATTTTATAGCTGACCACAAAATACTGGCCTATTCATAAATTGTTTAATAGACCTGCTTGAATTAAACATTTTGAGGAGCTAACAGTATGTCAGCATAATATGCACCAGGAACAAGATTTATGGTGTTGCTTGCACAAAAAATGTGTTTACTAATGTACAATGACCACTTACTTATTCTAAATCATATTTTAGTACAGGAATTTTAGGTGAAACGAGAGATGAAAAGGTGAAATACGTCGCGGAAATAAACCGGAAAACGATAATTAATCGAACCGTTTTAATGCAAGAAATATCACATCGATACATACGTTATTTACATAGGGCTAAGAGAGAACTGAATAACGAAGGCGCGAGAGTATGGCGAGCAGTGGAACCGGATGGACAAAAGAGGGATGATGAAACATAGTTGTGGATGAAGGGGTGCAGGGGGAAATGCGAAAGCGGTTTATAACGGACGTTATGGAATGTGTAGGGATGGAGGGTGGCTGGATGCATTCGTGTAAAAAATATACACGAATGCGCAAGGTTTGCTCGAACATACTCCCCCCTGTTGATACACTTAAGGTGTATCAACCAATAATCGAATAATTTTGGACACGGCTCGTTTTGTGAGCCCGTTCTTACTCCTCAAGGTCACTACTCGGATGACTCCGTCCTCTCCGGGATGGAGGCTCTCGATTCTGGCCATGGGCCAGGTTAAAGGAGGGCTCTCGTCCCGGATGAGCACGACTTCGCCGACAGTGAGCGGAGTGGCCGGTTGCGGATTGGCTCGGTTGTGGAGTTCGGCGAGGTAATCTCTTTTCCATTGTGACCAGAAGGACTGAGACACCTCTTGGACCATACGCCATCTTTTCGTTAACGTGAGCTGCTCGCCGGCAGCGTTGGTGATTGGAGAGGCGAGGAGAGGAGCGCCAATGAGAAAGTGGCCTGGAGTGAGTGCCTCGAGATTGTCGCTCGTTGGTGGTGTAAGAGGGCGCGAATTCAGGACCGCTTCCGCTTGCGCCAAGATCGTAGATACCTCCTCAAAGGTGAGTAATCGCCCTTGCATCGAGTTGGTGAGGAGTCGTTTGGCAGACTTTATGCCAGCCTCCCATAAGCCACCAAAGTTTGGCGCATATGGAGGAATAAAGTGCCATTGGATGCTTTTGTTGACGAGATGCTGCGTTATCTCATTTTTTGACGACTTGAGGAAAGCCTCCACCTCCGTCAGCTTTCGCGCTGCACCAACGAAATTGGTGCCATTGTCACTGTATATGTTGGCTGGCAAACCACGTCGAGCAATGAAGCGTTCTAGAGCGGCTAAAAAGGCATCGGTCGTCAGATCGCTGACCAACTCCAGGTGGACCGCCTTGGTGGCCATGCATACAAACAACGCAATGTAAGCCTTGGTGCTAGTTGATTTGCGTGCTAGCGAAAATCGTACATTGATGGGACCACCATAATCAGTGCCAACGTCAGTGAATGGGCGAGGCGGCACAGTGACATGGCAGATGGGCAGGTCTCCAGTAGGTTGCTGGATAGGCGAGACCGCGTTGAGTCAGCGGCAGCCGACACAGCGGTTGGTGAGACGACGGACGACGTCACGAATATTCAAGATCCAATATCTGTAGCGGATCATTGAAATGACCAAGGTCGGACCAGCGTGCAAGTTGCTCTTATGAAGGTGGCGAATTAGGGAGATGGTGAAGTTGGATTTTGAAGGCAAAATGATGGGGTAGAGCACTTCTTGCGGAAGTTTGGCCTTTTGAGCTCAGCCACACACTCGAAGTAGACCAGTTTTTTCATCAATTTTTGGAGATTGACGTCGGAGAGGGTCGCGTTTTTTGAGAGGGCGCTGTTGACGCAGTCTTTGGAAGGTCTCGGGATAAGCTTCCTCTTGAGCAACTCTTATGAGCTCAGTTCGCGCAAAATCAAGCTCCTCAACATCGAGTACGACCATTTTTTCACATTCTGCAAGTGGTAGTTTGTGGATTTTCTTCCTAGATTTATTGTCACAAGCTTTGAACCTGGCAATGGCACGGTTGATCAAACCGAAAACTCGCAACATCTTGGGGTGAGAGGAATATTTCGCTATGATGTGGGACTTGATCGAGTAGGTAGTGGAGGTAGTCAAGCAGATTTTTCGTTGCTCTTTGGTAACGGCGTTTGAGTTGACAGCGTTGAGTTGAAAAGACGATGGTGGAGGAGGTAGAGGGGGGCTCCACCATAGCGAACATGTCGCAAGTGTTTCAGCATTGGTACCGCGAGATGCGATGTCTGCTGAGTTGTGTTGAGATCGTACATGATGCCATTGAGTTGGTGGCAACAGGTTGGTGATGTCGGTGACGCGATTCGAAACGAACGTTCGCCAAGTTGATGGGACCTTGCTCAACTAGGAGAGCACTATGGTCGAATCGGTGTAACCAAAACGTTGCTCCTTGACGCAGGGATACGTATCAGCGAGGCTAGTGATGGTGCGTGAGAGCAACACTGCTCCACATAGCTCCAGGCGCGGTATTGATATAGTTTTCACTGGAGCCACACGCGTTTTTGCACCGATTAAGTGCGTCATTGATTTTCCAGAATCAAAGGTGACCTTTATGTAAACGCAGCAGGCGTAGGCAGTTTCGGATGCATCGCTGAAGCCATGCAAGGAGTAGGTTACTGTAGGTGACAGTCCAACATGACGAGGTATTCGGATGCGGTGGAGGTGCTCATTCGTTTGAGACCTGAATGTGTTATAGGCAGCTTTGATGTCGTGGCTCAGTGGTGCGTCCCACGTAACAGGCTGTAACCATAGCTCTCGGAGAAGGCATTTGGCAACGATCGTTATTGGTGAGAGAAGACCAAGTGGATCAAAAATCCTTGAAAGATATGAAAGAAGCTTTCGTTTGGTAAGGGTTCCTTCAATTTCTGGCAGGTTGGCATGGTAGGCGAGTTCGTCAGAGTCAGTTTCCCACAACATACCAAGGACCTTGGAATATCGACCATCCTTGTCAAATGAGAAACTTTTTGCTTCTGCCTTGTGGGTGACGTTGGAGATCGCCTCTGGTTCGTTGGAAGCCCATTTCCGTAAGTTGAATTGGCCTCTAGCGCACAATTGAGAGAGCTCACTTACAAGCTGGCGAGCTGCTTCAATGGACTCCGCACCTGATGATACATCGTCGATGTAACGATCCTTAAGGAGGACTGGCGCGGCAGCTGGAAAATTGTGACCTTTGTCAGCTACAAGTTGCTCACTGGTTTGTAGAGCCAACCAGGCAGATGGTCCAACGCCAAAGGTGACGGTGGTCAGGTAGTGAGCGAGTAACGGGTCATTTGGAGAGTAACGCCAAAGTATTTGTTGGTATTGGATGTCTGTGAAGTTGACTCCAATCTGACGGTACATTTGCTCCATATCAGCCATGAAAGCAACAAGGTGGCGACGAAATCCGGCAAAAACTGGCGATAGTTGGCGTTGAATGGCAGGACCAATGTGTAGAACATCGTTCAACGAAATACCAGTGCTAGTTTTCTGAGAGCCGTTGAAAATGACGCGAAATTTGGCAGGGTCGTCTGGTCGCGTAACAGCATGATGCGGTAGAAAGTAATTTGAGCCTTCAGACGCTTTGGCAGGCTGCATGTGGCCCAGACGCTCGTAATCTCGCATCACTGCATGGTACTTTGCACGGTAGTCGGAGTCGCGTCGCATTCGGTTTTCAATTTGGTAGAATTGTCGCTCAGCTGTGCGATAGGAGTTGCCTAGTTGAGAGACTTTTTCATTAAATGGCAATCTGACGACATAACGACCAGTGGGATCGCGAGTTGTGGTTTTGGTGAAATAGGTCTCACATTCCAGCTCGGCTGGGGTCAATTTCTTGACCTGAGAAAGTGACGAGACTATGGGCGCATCCTCAATTTCCCAGAATTGACGGAGTTGTTCTTCCAAAGTGAAACAGCACATATCGGCGGCAGAAGGAGCGGAGGGGGTGAGCATCATACTACCGGACACCAACCAGCCAAAATTCGAATTCAGCAAAGGTGGGATGCTAGAGGTGAGTTCAAGCTTTCCAGCTTGCATGATGGTGGCCCAATATTCTGCTCCCAACAGGATATCAATTGGCGAATCGTAGCGGAAATCGTCAGCCAGTGGCACACCTGGTTGTTGGAGCAGGTCAATGACCTCAGGAGCTATCTGCGATGTATAATGCGTGATAGTTCGCAAGATTTTGGCGTAAACTTCGATCTCATATGGCGAGTGACGTGAACGAATGGTGAGGGTGGTGGCGAACTGCGGTGCCGTTGCTGAAGTGCCGCCAATACCTTCCATTTTGACGAAAACCTGCGTGGGTTTCAGCTTCAGCTCCTTGGCTAATCGTTCGGTGATTAAAGTACCGAATCAACAACCATACGTACGAGCCTCTGATGCTCTCCATGCACGGCATGCACACAGGCGGTAGGGAGGCAGGTGGGTGCTGGTAGTTGAGTGTCAGTCCGGAGAACACCTGGGCATGAGGGTTCAACGGAGGCAGGGGTGCGCTGTCCTTGTGGAGAGAAGTGTGGTGCGAGTTGCCGCACTTCTTGCACTTGGTTGATCTGCACTTGTCGGCTGTGTGATTCGGGTTCAGGCAGTTCCCACATAGACGATGCTTAGTGACCAATTTTTCACGCTCCGTAAGGGATGGCTGGGCATATTTTGGGCACTGGAAGGCGTAATGCGGTTCCTTACAGATGGGGCATGGTTCCTTGGTTTGAGTGGTGAGGTGCGTGAACTTGGTTTCTGGCTTTCGCTTGTGAGGATTTTGCACAGTTGTACTCGGAGGACGTTTTTCGGTGTTGGGGGTCGTTGAGGGTGCGGATGAGCTGGCGAGTACTTCCGCGGCAGTGGCTCGCTGCTCCAGGAAATTCACCAGTTCGCTGAGGGCAGGCAACTGAGTAGAATCCTCCTGGGTTATCTCCCATTGGCGCCGGAGGCCGGGGGAGAGCTTTGTCGAAAGTAGGTACATGAGGATCGCGTCCCATTGATCCGTGGGTAAATGTTGTGCAGCAAGAGCTCGAACTGATTTTTGGAAGTTATCCACCAATCCGCGCAGCGAAGAGTCAGTGGAGGCGATGGGGAGCTCAAACATGGTTCGAAAATACCGGTTAATGATGAGACGAGGGTTGTTGTACCGTTTCTTCAACGCAGACCAAGCTGACTCGTAATCACCATCTTCGAGCGTTATTGACTCAATTAGTTGAGCAGCCTCTTTCTTGCAGTACGACTTCAAATACTGGAATTTGATTGGAGTCGGCACAAGGGGGTCCTCATGGACTAACTTGGTGAATAGCTGGTAAAAAGTGGGCCATTCTTCCCAATTGCCGGTGAAATCTGGCAGCTCAATTTTTGGCAGCCTGATGCGAGCTATGCCTGGGTGGTTGAGGTGGGGTTCTGAGGCTCCGGAGGTTGGAGCAGAGACAGACATCGTGCGTACAGAGTTCAGCTCGTTGCGTTTTCTCTCAAGGCGCATCCGCAGTTCGAAGGCCAGCGACTCGAATCGCTCTCGCTCAACCTCCTGAGGGTCCACTTCACCCTCTCCTAGCGGCGTTTGGAGCTGCTCAACTTGCACCTGGATTGTTTCGAATTCGTTCTCGATTTTCGTTAGTTGATCGGAAATTACGTTGACATAGGGATCGTCAGCAAGTTGGTCAGCTTCCAGCTTCGCTAGTCGGGTAAGCTTACCCTTAATAACACCACGTTGACGGACTAGATTGTCCATCGTTCGGTTCGTTGATACAAAAAAAGGATACAAAATACGTTGATACAGGCAAGAAAAGGTATAAAAAATACGTTACTGATAGGCGCGTCGTCGTGTTGGTGCGTAGTGTGGGGGTGGAGCGGTGGTATGTGTCGCAGTGACTTACGTACTCGTTACTCGTTGATCTGGTGGCCACCAGGGGATGCTATCGTGTAGATAGGTTTGTTTGCCACGAAGGCATGTTGATTTGCTTCAGGAAAGCAGAACGCTCGCTTGAAAAGGAGCTCACCGCCACGTAGGCTCGTTGTTGCCTCGGAAAGGCACGCGATCACCGCATAGGCGCGACAAAACGCGACTCTCACTCGCGACACATCGCGGCACACCGCGACACTACGTCACCGCACGACGTACGATCGTTTAGCACGCCATAGCGCTTAGTTCACTTCGCGGACAGGGAAAATCGTGGTTTTTGTCGCGAAAATCGTGGTTTTTTATCGCGAAAACGATAATTAAACACGGATAATTAATCCGGCGCTTCGGAGGACCATGAAAAGGTGAAATACGTCGCGGAAATAAACCGGAAAACGATAATTAATCGAACCGTTTTAATGCAAGAAATATCACATCGATACATACGTTACATAGGGCTAAGAGAGAACTGAATAACGAAGGCGCGAGAGTATGGCGAGCAGTGGAACCGGATGGACAAAAGAGGGATGATGAAACATAGTTGGGGATGAAGGGGTGCAGGGGGAAATGAGAAAGCGGTTTATAACGGACGTTATGGAATGTGTAGGGATGGAGGGTGGCTGGATGCATTCGTGTAAAAAATATACACGAATGCGCAAGGTTCGCTCGAACAAGAGAATTTATTCGGACTAATTCCTACAAAAGGTTTTTTTGCGGGATACTGTATGGAAGGGGTCCTATTGAACATACTAAAAGTCTCACCCCGTACCCCGAGTGTGTCGCGTGCTAGAGCGTGAAAAGTGTCCCGCCGCGGCGTTTTTTGCGATTTTCTCGCGAGGAGTTGATTTTACGTCAAAAATAACTTTATTTTTGTATTCTACGTCAAATTTCCGATCTAGTGATATATCAACTGTCCTTCTACCCCCAAGGGGGGTGGAGCTAGAACCATTCAAAAAAGGGGGGTTTCCTGAAAAATACATGAAGACTATAGGCACCTAAGAGGGGTGAAATGGTCCCCGAAAGCGTTCGAGTTGATATTAGCATGGAAGATGGGTACCATTGAGAAACTTCCGCGTGAAAAATTTCAGATCCACATCCCCTCCCCTTTTTGAGGAACCCCTCTTTTCTGAAATTTCAATAACACTTTTCTCGGCCCCATTTCAACCAATTTTGAAAATTTTTCAGTATGTTATGTATATCCTTAGTAGGTATCCCCACAAAAAATTTCACTCAATATCTTGAGTGTGAGTTTAGGAAAAAATCTGTAACAAACTTATGGTGCTTAGAGATGCCCAAGGAACGATTTAATGTAAAAAAATTGGAGGTGGGATGAAAAACCAATATTTGGTGATAAAGGGTTAAAACTAATTCTTGAAGGAAATTTTGACACAATGCTATAAAAGGCAGATATTCTATTGTGAAGCTTCAGTTTTATTTTATTAAATTATGAAAAGCCTGTGCAACTATTTATTACTACCTATATTGATTTATGAAACTTACAAAAATTATTTGCACACAAATGAACTAAAATAAATATTTAATAGAAAATTCAACTTTGGTGAATTTAAACTGAAAGATTATTTACTTGGGGGATGTCATGGGCTTCAAAGCACGTGAAACTGGATGGAATGAGGGTTCAACCAGAAGTGGATTTTGTGCCTGAGTATTAGCACAAATAGGTTGGAACCCTTAGATCAGCAACTGCGGAGGTGTGTGTTGAAGGGCTTGAGCAATTGTCTCCACAAACAGTTGGCGTTGAGTGTTGTATCAACTACATCAATTTTTAAAATCTTGCTCTAACTGTCAAATTTCATTATATTCTTACTGTAGTGTTTGGATTTGTTCTTCTACACTTCTAACATTGCTGTCTAATGCAGGTGAGTGAGACATATTGTTGTTGACAGTGGCAGCCATCATCATCTTTGTGATTGTCATTGTGACCATTGCTACCAGGTTGTACAGTATTCTGTAAGAGAAATGAGAAGAGCATCATTAAATTGTACAGGTTGATAGGTATAACAAAGGAAGGTGTAGACTAGGGATAGTAAGAGAGAATTCAACACCAGTCACACTTCTACTCCTTTAAAAAAAATATGAACAAAGTATCAAAAACTTATGTGTATATGTACATACCATTAGTGGTGTCACTATCAGCATAGCTATTTTTTCTGTAACGAGGGCCACAAACACTATTCTGTAAAAGTTTGATTTTTACCTGCAAAACAGAAAGGTTCAAATTAGGTAGGTGATAGAAAGTACCCGTATGTTTACTTACTTACATGTAAAAATAAATGTTTTTTTACTTATAACAAAGTTACCAAATCTGATTGTCATCAATGATATGTATACAAAGTATATACACTTTCAAATAACCCCCAATCCACTACATGACTAATGAATACAGTTGGTAACCATACACCATACCAGCAGTAAAACAAAAATGGTCTGAGCTGCCGTGTCCACTAACACAGTACACACAGTGCTCAGCACTCGAATTCTTCACCAAGTGATGAACCCTTATAAACTGTAAGCAATGGAAGTGGGTAAATTCATGAAAAATCTAACTTCTATAGCTAGTATGTACTTACCATACAACAGTAGAGCTTAACAATCTGACTTGAACTACAGCATTCAAAGCATTTCCTATGAATAAGTAGAATATCACTAAAATTCTTCCCAATGGCTCACTGGGTCGTTAGGTTCCCATATTCTGCACAGGAACAGAAGAAATCAAATTCACACTAGGTATGAAGGTCCTATTAAATTTGACAGTTGAAGGAAAGTGGTGTGCATGTGAAAGAAGATCAACAATTTCTTCAAGAAATGGATAATTATAAATACTAGAGGTCTGCAAGGGTCTATCTGAAAGCCCCTGGCCCCTGGCCTGAACCAGATATGAAACAGGTTGGGCCAAACTGGGCTTTTCAGGCTCAGTATGTAATGGTACTCAACACAACAAAGTAACTAATGAATACTGGTGGTACCCAATGTACCCATATCATTAGCAATCCAGATACTAGATAAGTGGCTATGTCTACCAATGCTGTAGACACAATACCATATCCTCTGTTCTTAAAAATGATCCATTTGTCAAAATTTGCTTTTAGTATGTCTGGCTCTGGATTATCATCAGTGCTATTCTATACAAAAAAAAATGGTTGTAAACAATAAATTAAATAAGTATAGTATAAATTTAAATCATAATGATTATACATATGAAAGGTACACAAGTTGATATGCATCAATACCGATACTTTCATGAATTAAAAGGTTTCATTTTTTCATGTTTGATTATTACCAATAGATATTAATTTATGGAACTTTACAATAATCATTTGCACACAAATGAACTAAAATAAATTTAACATTCAATGGAAAATTCAACTTGAATGAATTTAAACTGAAAGATTATCTTCTGGGTTACAGAAAATATACCCATATGTTAAGAAAAACTATATGTGCTTACTTTTTCTACATCCACATAATGTGTTTCTCCCATAATTGAAAATGAAATTAGCCTAACTAGCCAAAAACAATTTAAAACTTATGTGTACCTTACCATTTGTGTTTTTTCTACAATTAAGGTCACTTACCCCATCCCAAAAAACAGCCACACACTGATAACGATTTGATTATTTCTAATTACGTAGTCTCCTAATCCCTTTGTTGTCAAGGATGCATACATGAAGTATAGGCTATCTGGGAATGACCAGCCCTTCTGCTCACTTAGTGATAAACACTGCTGGTATGCACACCAGCAGCAAAACAAATAAGGCATGAGTAGCTGTGTCTACTAACACAGCAGACATAGTACACAGCCCTACTTAGTTTGAATACTGATGCACCATCAAGAACTGAAAGCAATGGAAGTGGATTAACTCATAAAAATGAATCTAAGTTACTTCTATAGCTAGTACTTGCCATATAAGAGTAAATATGAGCCAGCTGACTGGAAACTGCACTGTTTAAACAAATTCCTACAATTGAGTATGGTATCTGCACTACCATTCTTCCCAATGGCTCAGTATGAAATGGTACTCAACCCAACAAAGTAACTAATGAATTGCCGTAGACACAGTACCATATCCTCTGTTCTTAAAAAAGATCCACTTGTCAGGATCAACAACAGTGCCATTCTATGCCCAAAAAAATGCCTGTAAACAATAAATGAAAGAAGTACATACATAAATGTAAGTCATAATGATTTGATGAAAGGTTATGCATCAATACCTACACTTTTCATGAGATCAAAAAGTTTCAGAAAGTTTGATTTTTTCTGTGTTTTCAAACTAATTCCTGAAAGGAAATTAATTTGGACACAATGCTACAGAAATCATTGATATTCTGTTTTGGGGCTCCTTTCTATATTTCAAATTGGGAATAAAAAATTTATGATACTAAGCTTCAGTGTAATTTTATTAAAATATGAAAAGCCTTTATAGCATATTATTGCCATAAATGTTCTAGTTATATGATTGCTAATTCAAATTGACAACTTTGTCTCATGCTGTTCATATATAGCTGAGTATAGCGCATGCTCAATGAATTGAATGTGCAACACAACACATTCCGCATTTGGTACATGTGGTAAGAATTTAAGCGCAATACTGAACTGCGCATGCCGTATACTCAGCTATATTCAAACAGCATGTGGCAAAAAACTTTTGTTTTATACGAAGGACCAGCACTACCAGCAATCTACGAGTATATAACTAAAATGTCTTTGATTACTACCCATATTAATTTATGAAACTTACAAAAATTATTTGATCACAAATGAACTAAAATGAATTTAATTCAATTTGGGGGAATTTATATTAAAAGATTATATGTGACCTGCCAAGAGAAAATCAACCTTCGGTTCAAAAAATCATTTTTCACTGTTTCGCCAGTTTTTGTGCCCTGAAGCTTCAAAATTCATATGAAACCACCCAGAAGTCCCTATGATTTGCACAGCTCCATATACAGGGTTTCCTAGTTATGAGTGTGCTCATTCTTTTCATTTCCCCTCATTTTTTCATTATTTCCATTTTGAAATCAATCTGGAGGAGAAACGAAGCATTCTATGTGAAAAATACATCTAGCAAAGTTTTACAGAATTAAATTTTGTTGTAATCACTAATAAATTTCCAAAATACAAATCATTGGTTGATTAACCCAAAATGACCATTTTTTGGGCTTATGGGGTTCCCAAAGTTGTGATTACAATTTTAGGAACCACTGAGTATTATTTTCAAAAACTTTTTTAGGGTAAAATATCTGTTTGAACTTGATAAACGTTTGTGAGGTGATTTTCCTATTTTCGACCTCAGGGGCAGAAATTGGGGGGAGTTTGATTTTTGGAAAATTTTGGAACCACCATTTTGAACCAACTCCTTTGAGCCCCACTAAATTAAAAGCTTTTTACAGTTTATGAGTATCTGAAAGACCTTCATCTTACCAAATTTTGAGCTCAATAAAATTTTCTGCTGGTACTCGAAAATCCAGTTTTCCATGTTTTTGCAATTTCAAAAATATGTGAACCCTTGGGAAACTAGAAACCTACAATTTGCGCCAAACGTAACGTTTTGAGGTATATAGGTATTCAATTATCTTGATGAAAAAGTGTAATTAAGCTCCCTGCATACTTGTAATTTTGAACCCTTTTTTTAGAGCCTCTCACTTTAGGCACCCCTAAAAGAGGTGTTTAAGCACATTTTTTCAAATTAATTGAAGAATTTACATTTGAACCACACTGGCAAGTGCTCGATGATTTTTCATTTGATTTTTCCTGTAACTTTAAAAATTACGCTTTTTTGGACCAAATTCTGATATTTTACTCTTAGCAAAAAAGCCCAAATTCACGTTTTCAGGATTTCAACAAAGTAAAATCTCAGAATTTGGTCCAAACAGCCTTATTTTCAAAGTTATAGGAAAAATCAAATGAAAAATCATTGAGCACTTGCTAGTGCGATTCAAATGTAAATTCTTCAATCAATTTGAAAAAATGCGCTTAAAACACCAGTGGGACTGTAAAAAAAGGGTTCAAAATTACGAATATACAAGGAGCTTAATTAAACTTTTTCATCAAGATAATTGAATGTATACCTCAAAAGGCTCAAAATGTTACGTTTGGCGCAAATTGTTGGTTTCTAGTTTTCCAGGGGTTCCCAAAATTTTGTTTTAAGCTTAAAATTTGGTAAGATGAAGGTCTTTCAGGTACTCTGCAGTATGCAAATATGAACGAATAGGTAGAGAGAAGGCCAACGAACCAAAACAAGGCATACGTAAAACAATGCCTTGCTAGGTTCGTGACTAGAGGCGAGAAAATAAAATAATAACAATAAAACAACGACTGTCAGTTTTAAGCCTAAATTACCCATATAAATATAAGCTAATTTCTAGCTTAAGATATCATTTTGTATAACAAGTTTAGTTGTGAATATACCTATCCAAACTGTACACTTATGTTTCAAATATTTGGTAGAAGAACTCACTCAACCTACACCTAATCTCATACAACATACCTACTCATAAACTGTAAAACGCTTTTTAGCGGGCCTCAAAAGGGTAGGTTCAAAATGGAAGTTCCAAAATTTTCCAAAAATCAACCCCCCCCCCTCCCCAATGTCTGCCCCAGGGGTCGAAAATAGGAAAATCACCTAGTATATAACGCTTATTGAGTTCAAACAGATATTTTTCCTTCAAAAGTTTTTGAAAATAATACTCAGTGGCTCCTAAAGTTCTTTTCATAATCACAACTTTGGGAACCCCTTGAGCCCGAGAAATAGTCATTTTGAGTTAACCAACCACCGATTCGTATTTTGGATATTCATTACAACATTT
Source organism: Planococcus citri (assembly GCF_950023065.1). Taxonomy (NCBI): domain Eukaryota; kingdom Metazoa; phylum Arthropoda; class Insecta; order Hemiptera; family Pseudococcidae; genus Planococcus; species Planococcus citri. The sequence continues at coordinate 14,261,370 of NC_088681.1, forward strand.
TAAGAGTGGTCCAGTCGATAACTGTCAGGGGGCTAAAAAATGGCCTTATTTGGACTCCTCCTATACTACTTCAACTTGGGTGAATTTAAACTGAAAGATTATTCAACTGCTGGGTTATAGAAAGTAATGAAGTGGATAAACTTATGGAAAATCCAAGGTGCTGCAGACTGAATAAAGTTACTTCTATAGCTAGTACTTACTTACCATGCAAGAGTAAAAATGGACCAGCTGACTTGAAACTGCACCATTTAAAGAAATGCCTAGAGGAGAAGGTACAAATATGGACCCCCTCTAGCTTTTTGGCTTTAAAGGGTAGAAAAAATTATCAAATTTGTTTTTTGAATATACCATTCGAAAGGCCAAAGACTCTAGTATATTGTGTAAAAAAATTTTTTTTTTTGGTTGAAAACTCACGGAGAAATTTGAATTTTACAAAAGTGACATAAATTGGTACAAATATGGACTCGGGTACAAATATGGACTCGGGTACAAATATGGACACCCTAAAAAAATATCTAAAAATTGCAGAAAATGATGCGAAAATATATTTAAAGACGTTTTTTAACTTGAGTATATGAAAAAAACATCGAATGCATGACAATAAACATCAAATACATGAAAAAAATCGAAATTAAAAAAAATCGATTTTCATAAGAAAAAACCAAACTTTCTGGATTTTACTATTTTTACTTCTAAAATGGCCCGTACTATACTTTCTTCGTCCCATTTCCGTCTTTTAGGACTTCTCTTATTTGTTGATTGCTTTTTTCTCAGCATTCTAGGAAAAATTATATGAAAAAATTTAGGGGTCCATATTTATACCAACGTAAAAAAACTTGTCAGTTTATGAAAAATGGAAAAAAATACGAAAATCGAGTAAAGTAATGACAAGTATGAAAGCATATTCTGAAAGTATACACTGAGAGCTACTTATTTCGCTAATAATTTTTTTTTTTGAACGTTATTGGAAGTACATCAATTATTAAAAGAAAACAGAGTAAAATTTTCCAATGGCAACAAAAAATCATGAAAAAAAAATCAAATGCTGATTGCAGACACAGAATTTTGCATCGATCCAAAATATGTAACTAGATCGTCAGTACTACACTACTAGAACAATTTTTAGTACAGACCGTGACCGCAGCGCTAGTAGTATTCTCTAAACAGAGGGGGGTCCATATTTGTACCTGGGTCCATAATTGTACCTTCTCCTCTACCAATGAGTAAATACTAATGAGTAAACTTGCCTACTTGAAACATACTCAAAGTAAATTTTTCTACAAGCAATTTGTTCTATGTCCAAAGAAAGGAAAGGTGCACCAACCTTTGGAAACAGAACAAATGTCAACATCAAAAATTTTAAACGCATTTTTTTGGGAAAAAGGACTTATCCCACTTTGGAATAGTGCTCTTTCAATTGTTATCTTACCTCCATCTGGCTTCTATTGTTAGAGTTGCTTAGCAGAAATAGATAGTTTCTTTGAAAGTCCAGTTTTCGACATAACTTATGAATGCTGAAGGTATGCTTACCAATAGTACCCCAGTTACCAGATAAGTGGCTGTGTCTACTAATACTGTAGACATAGCGCTATATCCTTTGTTTGTTGCAAAGTGATGTACTATCAAGAACTGTAAGCAATGGAGGAAAAAAGATATAAATGTCTATATTTATTCAGTAATTGGTTTTGAAACTATCAACTTCGTTAAATAGAATTTTGTTTGATTTATTTTTTGATCTATTTGAAGTGCTTGTCCTGATTTGAACCAATTTCTAGGCAGTAACCTCGAGGGAGGTTTCTGACTTGCATTCTTCAATTTTTTCTATGAGTGCAGACAAACTTGATGCAAATTCACATATGAAAACTGAATTGAAGTTTACAATATTCAATCAATTTCATGATTGACCACTGCAATGGTGAGAAAGTATGAGACACATACACTCAGTAAGTTATAGTGATGATATCAATGTACAAAACTTGTATTAAAATTATTTGTTGTGGTTACACAAATAATAAACTAAAATGAATTTAATGATGAAAAATTCAACTTGGGAGAATTTAAACTGAAAGATTACTTACATGTCTAGCCAACTAATTGAGAAAATTCCTTGACACCCAACATTATCCCATGTGCAATATGGCAGACAAATCTATAAAAAAAAAACTGCAACTTCTTTGCTCATGAAGAAGTAAACAAGAAAAAAAGAATAGAAAATAAAATAAGTGATGAAATTTTTAAAAAGTCTGTTCTAAATCTGTTCACACTAGGTATTTTTCTTCTTTTTATGGAGCTAGCAAAGGAATGGAGTAATATTCTATAATGATCAGCTCCTTTGCATTGCTAAATTTTCAAAAATTAGTGCTTATTTGAAAAAAATCAATTTTCTAAATTTACTTTTGTCATTTGGTCTTGATGATGTCTTCTAGGCCAACTGTTTCAATAGGTAGAAGTACTGGTTCTTTTTTAGTTTTTTGTTCAAACAAGCATTGATATAACACTTTTACAAGTCAATGAATTATTAATTCCTGTGGACTTATTTCATTCACATAGACTACTTTATTCATTTCTGTTTGATGGAAACTTGTTATTTTATAATTTATGATACAATGAGTGGCTGAGAAGTGTTCATTGCAATCTATAAACACAAAACAACTTGAGTAGTTGATGGGCTCCTTGGGAACAGCCCTCTTTGCACATCTAGGCCATTTTTTAAACTTTCTTCTCATCTTCTCATGGATTGGTCAATAAAGTCTTGTTCTCCACTATTACTCATCTGCTTATGTACACATACAGGGTGCCCAGAAATATCAAGTACCCCTAAAAAAGTTTTTCATTAAAAATATAGGTTGGCAACGTGAAATATATGCATATGATTGGTGGAATGTTATCTAGAGCCAGTCCAACAACCAATCATGTGCTATCATTATTATCATTCACTGTGACCAACCAAAGCATTTGATAGAAAACTTTTTTAGGGGTACTCGATATTTCCTGGCACCCTGTACATTGACATATGGAGAGCGCTATGGCTATTGTGGATAACACAGAACTTACTTAGACAAATTGAGCCCTTTTTTTCTCAAAAATCATAATAAATGTCGTATCTTACACAAAAAAATGAGATTCTTACTCAAGAAATAACCATTATGTGTTTAACCAAAACGAAAAACTGAATTGGTTAAGGGGATATTCTCAATACACCAAATTTTCTCATAGCATAACCAAAATGCCTTAATTTTACATTGGTCTTATGGGACGGAATGGGACAAACTTCAATGTTATAATTTAGAGCCGCGGATGCATGGAATGGGCTCAAATTTGAAATACATGTTTTTCAAGACATTTTGAACAATCCTGTGCATGCATTTGTCAATGCGTTGAATAGTTTTTCAATAAATACAGTTTCAAGAAATGTTGGATTTTTCTCAAAAAGTCCAACATTCCATTAAATCGTATTTTTTTGAAAACTACTCAACGTATCGACAAATGCATGCACAGGATTGTTCTAGTGGTCTTGAAAAACATGTATTTCAAATTTGAGCCCATTCCATGCACAAATTGCTCTGAATTATGTGTTTGAAGTTTGGCAGGCGGACAGATATACTACCATGTATTGAGAATATCCCCTTAAGGTTATAGTTAAAAAATTTCAAATCAATAATTTCGGTTATGGTTACGGTTACGGTTGCAGTTTTTGCCTCATTTTAGAGGTTAAAATTCATTTCAGTTAAAAATTTCAGTTACAGTTTCCATCCCTGATTGGAATGAAAATAATGCTCATCTGAAGTATTTATCTTTTTTTTTTTTTATAGAAAAAGCATTATTCTGCATATAAGTATTTAATTGATATGTAATTGTTATCTTACCTCTATCTGGCTTCTGTTGTTGAAGTTTAGCTGATTAATGCTGAAGGTATGATTACCAACAGTACCTCAGTTACCAGATAAGTAACTGTGTCTACTAATACTGTAGACATAGCACTATATCCTCTGTTCTTTGCAAAGTGATGTACTATCAAGAACTGTAAGCAATGGAGAAAAAAAGAAATAAATGTCTATATTATGTATTTATTCAGTAATTGGTTTTGAAACCATCAGCTTCTTTGAATAGAATTTTGTTTGATTTATTTTTTGATCTATCTGAAGTGCTTGTCCTGATTTGAACCAATTTCCAGGTGGCAAGTTCGAGGGTGTTTTCTGACTCGCATTCTCCAATTTTTTCTATGAGTACAGAAAAACTTGATGCAAATTCACATATGAAAACTGGATTGAAGCCTACAATATTTAATTAATTTAATGAACAACCACTGCAATGATCTGAAAGAACAAGACATATATGCTCAGTAAGCTATGGTGATGATAAATATTAATTTACAAAAATTATGTAAATTATTAGTTGTGGTAACACTAATAAACTAAAATGAATTTAATGATGATGAATTCAACTTGCGGGGGGGGGGGGATTTAAACTGAAAGATTACTTACATTAGAGCTAGAAAGAAGTCTAGTTTTTTTCTGCCCTATGCCCTACTATGTTTACAGCATGTTTTTTTTCATTCCTATCAAGTTTACAGAACCCTTTACAACCTAATTCATTTGTATGAGGAGATAATATTTCTTTGTTTACTTATATGGGCCATGATTTACTGACTGGCCATTAAGTCTTTCAATGACAGGCTGGTAAATAAATATCAATCTTGTTTCAACCACAAGCAGCGCTGAATTTTATTCAAAAAGGAAGTTTTCAAGTTCAGATGTCTTGATTTTATTTACAGTATCAATGAGTAAACACAAGATTTCTCACAATTCATCTAACTGAGTTTGCATTGACAGAAACTCATTCTGTTTAAAGAATTATCTACCTGACAATATGGCTATTTGAGAAAATTCTTTGACACCAAATATCTTCCCATGCGCAATATGGCCAACAAATCTAAAAAAAAAAAAAACAAAAACAAAAACCAAAAAAAAATGAACCAGTAAAAAATAAAATAAAATAAAATATATAATAAATTTTTAAAAATGAATAATATCTTGGGAACCATTCAAAATCTATTCACACAATTTTATTTTCAATTTTAAGGAGGCGCTAGCAATGAAACAGAGCAATATTGTATAATGGTCAGCTCCTTTGTGTTGCCAGATTTCCAACAATTATTAATCATTTGAAAAAAATCAACTTTTTAAATTTACCTATTCATTATCTTGTTTGCCGTCAACAGTTCTCTATTGGCAGATAGTGAGTTTGTAGTAATGTTCATTGTTTATCTTGACTGTGTTTATCATGCACAGTTTTCTGGATGCGCACATAGGAAGTAGGTTCTAAGTTTTCAGTAAGAATTTTCAGTCTCTGTGCTTCATGTTCACTTAAGGCTTTTATGCGCCTTAGACTCAACTGCAAATACATACAATTTGAAAATGGTAGTTCTGTAGGAAATATTTTGCTCTTTTTGCTACTTGAGGAGAAGACCTTTCTTATACATTAGTACATTCGTTATTAATAAAGTATAAAACCCAACTCTTCAATACTTATTAATAAAATTGAAATAATTTTTATTAATATTTAATTTTATACATAAAATATAATCTTAAACTCTAAATTTAAATTCATTAAATATCAAAAATATAAATTAATCCTTTCATACTAACCTTTCTTATATTACTAAGTACATTCGTTATCATCGGCAGCTAATAAAACATAACTGATTCGTTCTGTGAAATAAACATTAGACATATACACCGTAACAGGTTGTGTAGGAGCCAGATGTGCGAAAAAACATGACTTCTTAAAAAATACTTCCTCTTTGAGCACCTACTCTACGAGTGTATATACACCCTCCAAGGACACCCCCCCCCCCTGAGCTAAAAAAAATCTGAATGACTATCAACACTGATTCAACCTAAGATAAAGGTCTCCACACAATTTGATTACTTTATAATCCTCCATTCTTTTGTGTTCCACCCATGAAGATATTTATTTTGTATAACTGTTTTTTTTTCCTAGCCGTTAATTAAAACCAAGTGCATACCTAATATGTTGTTAAAACTTGAAAACTGATCCTCTCAGACTTTTTTAAAGCACTTTTAATTCGAAAATTTGTATGTGAAATTATATTTGTTATACGATTGGAAAATTTTCCAAAATTTGTGTATGGTAATTGTATCCAATTGAAAACAGTGCATTGTGATAATTGTTATTAAACATGTTAGATTTAGACAATATTGTGCGCTTTATTATTAAATTGTACCTGTGATGTGAAACTTGATTTTGCGCAATAGTTACCTTTTACTTGTGTTTCTTATAGCGTTTATTAATTTTACCATATTGAAAAATGTACTTCCCTACCTAGTCATTTTATTTTGCAATATATGTTGATGAAATTTTATGCTTGGAGAATTATTTCCATTAATTTAACGTGTTATTCATGAACCATCTATGATACCATATTTTGTAGATATATCTATGTACTGTAGTTGCGATCAACAGATTTATTAACTTTATTGTTGGGCCAGTTGAATACATCGATTCTGTCTGACGATGGGTACCAATAATTTTCAGGTAAGCGATGGAAAGCTAAGAAAGCTTTTGGGCAAATCCGAATGTAGAATCTTATGGTTAATTCATTGATTAGGTAGAGGTATGTACATACTGTGGCATAAGTACCCCTTGCTATCATGGGATAGACTGTACTTGCGACTTGGACTCAATGAGCTTACGTCAGAGAATAAATCTAGAGTGGGAAATGGAAAAGTTTATGACGCTAGGTACTTACCTACCTGGCTTCAGTAGTATATTATTCAATTCAATAGTAAGAACGTGTTTATGTTCGATCACTTATTTTTTCCTTTTTTATTCTCAATTTTGTAATACAATGTAAATTGTGTTTATTCGAATGAATTAAAAACTATTTCAATGATCTGATATTTGCGTTGTGAAAGTTGATTTGAACAAATGGACTTATTTTCTTCATAGTTTGAGTATTGGATCCAATGGAGTAAGTCATTATTTTGAGTACACCGGCTAGGCTGGGACTAGGTCCCATGCCAGTTCCGGTCAGAATATAGGTCTTTCTTCATACTTAATTAGGTTTTGAGATAGCCAAGGTAAATGGCTCAGTTGTAATTTAATTATGATTTATCCAAGGTAATGGTTTAGTAATTAGATTCCAATAAGATAGTCTAGTTAAGGACTCAAAGGACCTAGTTTAACAATCAAAGATAATCTTGTAGAGATTTAATAAGATAGTACCATCTAATTCCTACCTTGAGTTTGGAATGTTTGTAATCATGAAATAATAGTTACAATTCGAATTAAGAAATAACTAGGACGAGTCCGTTGAAATAGGCTCTGCCTATTATGTAAATAGTGTATTTTTTCTCCCCTTTCTTTTGGTTTTTGGATTGTTAATTAGAATCTTATTCTCATGAATTGATAGAGCTTAATTTTATGTTGATAGGTAGGTTTCCTTTCTTCATATTTACCCATCCCAATAATCCAAATACGTGAATCCTTTTATACCTACATCACTCACTACTTTCCCTAGTCTAAAAATATTCATCAATTTCCTAATACCTATTCAACAATACAATTCATGATGTGAATGCATTTATCTTTCTATACTCACTTTGACAGAATTGATTCACTATAATTCCCATCATATCTCTTGAGACAATTCAAGTCTTCAATACTTTTAGGTTGTTCAACACATTAACGGATTGATAATAAAGTCAACGGGTGTATGAAAGGTAAGTCCGTGTTTTTTTTCTATTTACCTACCTACAACATGCTCAAAAATATCGAACACCTCCGAATATTGGAAAAAAGATTTCAAGTTCAGTAGAGTTGTACTTGCCAAATCGTACTTTTTGAGATATTTTTAGGTAAAGAATTTTCTCAAGTTTTTATATTTTTTTCAATTTTTATTTGTATAATAATTTTTTAACTGTTTCTTCAAATTTTGGATTTTTTCATTTTGCATTTTTAAAACATATTTTGAAGCCTATTTTGAATATTGAAAATTGGTTTCAACTTCATTGTAGTTGTTGTTGCCCAATCACACATTTGAAATTTCAGGTAAAAAATTTCTCAAGTTTTTATTTTTATCATTTTTTTTTCAATTTTGATTTTTCAACTGAAAAAATTTCAAAGTGTAAAAAATAGTGAATTTATTTCAATAATTTTGTTTCAACTAAGGTGTTTTCAGAGTGTATTAATTTGAGGAAGTCAACATTGTTGGAGAAACCGTGGAAGGTTTTTCCTTATGAAGGAGCTACTTATTTGAAAGAATCTTTCCCAGAAATCAAAATTTTTGAAAATAAATAATTGTTTTATTGGTTTGATTTTTTTTTCAACTTCGGATGCAAAGTTTCTCGCCATCGAATAATGCCTCCTCCTTCTTTAATAACATTAGTGACCCATCCAAAGCACAAGTACGTATGTTTACCTACCCAGTGATTTGAAGGGACCTGGACATGCTAGCGTAAAAATTATCTTTTTCGATTTGCTTGGCAACTTTGACGTTGATGATGAGTCATTCAAGATACCATAATGAAAAGTTGCTCTTTGCGACGCTGAATTGCTAATTTTATTTCGTTTATTATTTTTCTACGAGCTGGATCAGTAACGCAATTGATCAAGAAGATCTATGCAAGATGAAAAATTGGTAAACGTGTTCATAAAAGGGTTATTTTTACCACTTTTATATAAAATCTCAACCAAAAAAAAAATGGTCACTTATCATATAGGTAAGTATACATACCTAATTAAGTACCGAAGTACCTACCTAAAGATTCGTGTTATTCAAACTCAATAATTTAGAGCTAAAGAAGTGAAAGTGAAAAAATTTTCGTCTTTTTTAACTATCGAAGTACGAATTTAAGGGGAAAAAACTACCTATTTTTGAAACTTCCATAAATTCAGAGTTTATTAATTATTACTTACAATGGCGTGGAATTACAACACCTGGCTGTCTATATTGTCTTGAGAGAATTAAATACTCAAAGAATTATTAATTCACAATTACTAAAGATTAAAATTGAAAAATAATCAAGTACATATACTAAGTTCTGTACTTTTTTATGGGCCACTGGGAAGGCTAGAAATTTATTGACTTTCAAAATCATGATCTGCTCAGATAGATTAGAGATTAATTTGCCTTGATTTTTAAGAAAACTGTTGAGCAATTTTTGAAGATTTGTTGAAGTTGCGAAAATAGCAATGATAAATCGATTCTGCAAGTTGAAAAAAAAAAGATTCAGCGACACTTTGGAATTTTTTAAAAAAGAATTCAATTGTAATAACCTCTAAATCATAAATTCCAATAAAATTACAAAAATAAGAAAACATAAAACATGCATAATATTACACTAAGTATTTGAGTTCGGGTTTGCAAACAATAAAGAACAATTTTAAGTCATAACAAAATCGCATACCTAATACAATACATACATATACATATAAATATCGAAGAATGGAACAATATTAAGTATCTATCATGAATGATATCCAAAAAACACAACGAAACAATACAAAACATATTTACAATTGTATCGTTGACCCTTTTTAATTAGACAATATTATAGTGAAGAATTTTTGAAAAAAAGGATCTTTTTTTTACAAATTTACGTTCAACAAAAAATTTGAAATAAATATTTGTGCAGCAATTGATCTGTTTACATTCGAATCGAATCATTAACGAACGATTGGGGATTAAATAAATTGATTGATTTTTTGGTGAATCATTCGCAAACGGATCAATCAATTTACGATTGATTCGGTTTTTGTGAAACTATTGTATAGGAATTGATGGGATCTGTTTACAAGGCAAGTGAATCGAATCCCGAACGAATTGGTTCGTATAAGTGACTCGTTCGCGAACGAATCGAGTCAGTTGAGGTGGTGTTGATCGAATCATGTGAGTGAATCGTTCGCGAACGAATTGATTTGTATTAGTGACTCATTTGCGAACGAATCGATTCATTTGCTCAATTTTTGGTGAATCATTCACGAACGAATTGAATTATTTTCAGTAAATCATTCGCGAACGAATTGATTTGTATTAGTGACTCAATTGCAAACGAATCGATTCATTTGCTCAATTTTTGGTGAATCATTCACGAACGAATTGATTCGTACAAGTGACTCGGTCGCGAACGGATCGATTCGTATAAATGACTCGGTCGCGAACGAATCGATTCGTTTAAGTGATTCGTTCGCGAACGAATCGATTCATCAACTGAATTTATGATGAATCGTTCGCGAACAAATTGAAAAATATTTAGTGCATCATTCGTGAACGAATCGATTTGTTTGCTCAAGTTTTGGTGAATCATTCACGAACGAATTGAATTATTTTTAAATCATTCGCGAACGAATTGATTTTTACAAGTGACTCGTTCGCGAACGAATCGAGTCGTGTAAGTGAATCATTCGCGAACGAATCGATTCATCAACTCAATTTTTGATAAATCATTCGCGAACGAATTGAATAATTTTTAGTGAATCATTCGCGAACGAATTGATTTGTATTAGTGACTCATTTGCGAACGAATGGATTCTTTTGGTCAGTTTTTGGTGAATCATTCGTGAACGAATTGATTTGTATTAGTGACTCATTTGCAAACGAATCGATTCATTTGCTCAATTTTTGGTGAATCATTCACGAACGAATTGAATTATTTTTTTAAATCATTCGCGAACGAATTGATTCGTACAAGTGACTCGTTCGCGAACGAATTGATTCGTACAAGTGACTCGTTCGCGAACGAATTGATTCGTACAAGCGACTCGTTCGCGAACGAATTGATTCGTATAAGTGACTCAGTCGCGAACGAATCGATTCCTATAAGTGACTCGTTCGCGAACGAATCGATTCATCAACTGAATTTATGATGAATCATTCGCGAACGAATTGAATAATATTTAGTGCATCATTCGTGAACGAATCGATTCGTTTGCTCAATTTTTGGTGAATCATTCACGAACGAATTGAATTATTTTTTAAATCATTCGCGAACGAATTGATTCATAAATCAAAGAATTGATCAATTCGTTCGCGAATGGTTCTTTCAAAAAATAAATCAATTCGTTCATGAACGATTCACCAAAAATTGAGGGTCGTATTACTACTTCGTAGGAATCGTACAAGCCTAGCGAGATTTTAAATGTTTCATCGAAATCGGTTCAGCGGTTTTCTAGATAACGAGTTTTGAAAAATGTTGGAAAAAATGTTGTCGCTCGATCAACTTGAAAGCTTTGAACTTTTGGAACATGGTGCCTGGTGGTGATGATGGAACAACAGATTCTTGGTAAAATAAGGTCGCAGTGATATAACCGGATTAAATCTTACGTTTTTCACGTTTTAAAAAGATTTTAAAAAGTTCTAATGCGCAAATTTTCAATTTTTTTTTCAATCATCGTAGTCCAATGAAGAATTTCTTCTTATTTCAACGAAATGTCGAAGGGAAAAGGGTAAAACTTTTGATTGTAATAACATCGCGTTTGAGGGGATTTGATGTTGGCAAAGTTGTATTACATACCAATGAATATCATATTTTAGAGAAACTTCTAGTGGAGAGGGACAAAACTTTAGAGCAGATCATTTTATTTTTTCGCTTATTCGAATCCTCAATTCTTGGACACTCGTAAGATAGGTAGGTACTTAGCAGGCTATTATTAACTTTGAAACATTGTTAGCTCAGCATTCCCATCGACAATCCGTCTGTACAAATTATCATGTTGCATCTCTAATGTAATGTTCGCTTTGGAGTAGTTCCCAATCCCAATCCAAATTGCCATACATCCACTCTTTGGTTCACTATATTCAACGGTTCGTGTACATCATCGATTATGAATATCTTCCTAATCTCTTCCTTTTGTTTATCCAATGTCTCGTCAAGATCGTCGACCGCGCCAGTTGCAGGCCTTCCGTAAGTAGGCGTGTAGTAAATCAACGCGGATATCGAATAAATTAAAAAAAATTGTAAAAAGTTGCACTTCATTCTTGACAGATCGCTACACCATAAATGACTAAGTAAAGGAAACGACTCGACAATTCGTCGGTTTTCACAACCGCGATTTTGAACTTATACACGCCTGTTCATAAAATCAGAATCTATGATAACATAAAACGTCGCTGGGAGTAAGTATCTACTCGTAAGTAAAATAGCTATGAAAATGAAGCTGATACGTTTCAAGGAATTTTTTCATATCAAACTAGAAAGATTAAAAATGAAAAATAATCAAGCACATGATTCTGTACTTTTTTACGGGCCACTGGGAGGGGTAAAAATTTATTGAATTACAATAAATCATGATGATCTGCTCAAATGAATTAGAGATTATTTTGATTCGGTTTTTATGAAAACTGTTAAGCAATTTTTGTAGATTCGTTCAAGTTGCGAAAATAGCAATTATTGATAAATCGATTCCTCTTAGACCACAATCCATGTACACAAAAAAGTGCTCTAGAAGTTGATTTTGTATTTTTTTTTCGGTAACCAAAAAAACGCGCTGCCAAAATGAAGGTACTATGTGCCCCAATCAGAAAAGTGCAATTTTGAAATTTTTCCCTTGCACAAATGGGGTGTGGACCCTTAAAAAGATGATTTTGGGGACATGGTCGGAACCACAAAAACTCGACGGGGTTGTGTTGGGGGACTTCTCCCGATACCAAATATGTGATTTTTTTCCGTGACACCCTGCACAACTGCATAATTATTATGGCACTTTGAATGCGATTTTTATGCATTTTTGGCCAATTTCGACGATAAAATGGCTCTTATGACCAGAGTATGGCCTGGAACCAGCGGATTCTTGGACGTGTGTTAAACGAGGACATTTGAAGTCCAACTGCGCAAAAACGGTGAAAAAATACTTGCACAACGAGATTTTATGCGCACTAATGGGTTTGTCAGCTACCCCCCACCACCGGAATTCAACAATGCATTATCTATCCGATAATATCGATGCGACCTATCAAAATGGTATAAAATTTTGCGCTGAACTCTAAAATCGCAGACATTTTTCATTTCCACCCCCGCATGGTGGCGTTTTGTCCCCCAAACTGAATCCAACTATGATATTGAACACATTTTGCACATTTCGCGTTGATGGTGAGGATTTATGTGTACGCAATCAGAATGAATCTCATATTCGTTATTTGGGGAATATTTTTGCTTCAAAATTTTTCATTCAATCTCCACCCCCTCCCCTCCCCTCCCCTCCCCTCCCATTTCAGGACTATGTTAGAACACAGATTTTAAAACATAGACATGACCCATCGAAATGGTATAAAATTTTGCGCTGAGCTCAAAAATTGCAATCATTTTTCATTTCTACCCCCGCATGATGGCGTTTTGCTCCGGCCCTCCATAAAGCTAACTATGAAATTGAACACTTACAACCAATAAGAACATTGGAACAAAGCAAAAAATGGAACAACAGTGAAGGATACAAAAAATGTAGGTAATTGAAAAAAAATGATGTGAAATGAGTGAACACAAAATAAGAAAAACGATTAAAAAAATACAAACGGAAAAATGGAACATGAATGAAAATTTCCAAAAAAATACGCGAAAAAAACGAAATGAAATGAGAAAAAAACAGAAAACTAAAAACGAGAAAAAAATACAAACAAATAAGGAAATTGGAACAAAAATGAAAGATGAAAAAAGTATAAATGAAAAGGAATAAAGGATATAAAATAAGAAAAAATAGAAAAATAAAAAATAAATACAAATCAAAAAATGGAACAACAGTGAAAGATATAAAAAATGTAAATGAAAAAAAAATGATGTGAAATGAGTAAAAACTAAAGTAGAAAAATGATTTTAAAAAATACAAACAAAAAAATGCAACATAAATAAAAAATTCCAAAAATGCAAACGGAAAAAACGAAATGAAATGAGAAAAAAACAGAAACTTAAGAACAACGAGAGAAAAATATGAAAAAATAAGAAAATTGGAACAAAAATGAAAGATGAAAAAATAACAGAAACATGCCCAGATAACGAATGCAGGCATCGTAGCAGGTCACATTTATAGTAACTTGGTCACTTTTTTCACGAAAAGTCACTTTTGGTTACTTTTTTCATCAAAAAGTCACTATTGGTCACTTTTCTTCCAAAAAAGTCACTTTTTTGAATTTTTTTTCATTTTTTTAACTAAAAAAATCATTTTTTATCCAAATTATCTTTTTTTATTTCTAAAGCCAAAAAATAAACTTCTCACAACAAAACATCGTTTTTATGGCTCTTAAAATACAAATTTTTAAGAGCTTTCCCCCTCGATCAGGCCTGTCTTTTATCATTTTCAAAATCAACTTCCTTCAAAAAGACATCATTCACATTCTAAAAATTTAAAAATAAAAAAATGAACTACTCCTTCTCACATTTTTTTTTAAACGGAATTTTCGGTGGGGCGAGACGGGAGGTAACATATTGAACGTGTTATTGCTTTTGTTTGTTGATTTTTTGCTCTCCTGATCGCTGGAATTAAAAAAAAAAATTTTCTTCACGGTGCCTCCGAATGTGAGAAAAAACTCCACCGAGGGGGTGCAAATGAAAAATGATTGCAATTTTTGAGCTCAGCGCAAAATTTTATACCATTTCGATGGGTCATGTCTAAGTTTTAAAATCTATGTTCTAACATAGTCCTGAAAGGGGAGGGGAGGGGGTGGAGATTGAATGAAAAATTTTGAAGCAAAAATATTCCCAAATAACGAATATGAGATTCATTCTGATTGCGTACACATAAATCCTCACCATCAACGCGAAATGTGCAAAATGTGTTCAATATCATAGTTGCATTCAGTTTGGGGGACAAAACGGCACCATGCGGGGGTGGAAATGCAGGGTGTCTACTAAATCCAGAAAACAAAATTTCGTACCTTTTTCGTACTTTTATCATATTTTTTTCGTACAATATATTATTAATAGTCATCCTTTGAATCTACATGGAGGGGAGGGGGCGTGTCATGTCATTTCGGCCACAAAAATCAAAATTTGAACGTGCTGAGCAGTGTGGTCTGGACCATCAAGAGCCAATACGAGACCGGAACGAATATAATTTGCCCATAGAGGTCTTTTGAGAGAGGGAGGGGGTTTAATTGAAAATTGGTCAACAGAAATAGGGAAAAAATACCAATTTTGCTGATTGATGTCACTCATAATCATAAGACTTACAAAAATTTTCACTTTCTGTTTTGAATTTTTGGGGGCTCAAATGTGATTTTTTTTCAAATTTAAAAGAAGAAAAAAAATTGCCCGAGCGAAGCAAGGGCGAAAGTTTTTGAAAATTTGATTTCAAAAAACTTGAAAAAAAAGATTAAAGGCCCGAGCGAAGCGAGGGCAAAAACTTTGGAAAATTCGTATTTTGAAAGAGCTATAAAAAAAACAATGTTTTATACTTAATGCAAAGAGTTCGTTTTTTGGTTTTTTAAATTTTTGAACTGGAAATATTTTTTTAGGATGTGAATTTTGATTTTGTTTAAAAAGTCAGAGAACAGGCCCCAGTGAAAGTGAAAACTATTGAAAAAATGTATTTCGAGAAGTATGTGAGAAGCATGCGAGAATTTTATTTCTTCATTTTGAAACTATAAAAATTGAATACTAAATTGATATATTTTTTTGAAGAATTTCAATTTTGAAAAAGAAAAGAAAAGAATCCCAAGCGAAGCGATGGCAAAAGCTTTAGAAAATTGTAGTTCGAAAAGTATAGTCCAGTAGAATTAGCTTCGAATAGTGAATCTCTAGGTGGCAAGCTGATTTTTGGTATACTGGTCCATTTTGATGTCCTGAAAACGAATCCGAGGAGTCCCCTACTGTCCCGGGTGTGCTTTCCCCCAAATTGTGGATCTTAGCCCCCCAAAATCGGTTTTTGACCAATTCATCGAAAAATATTGACTCTAGCGCAAAAGTGGTTGAAGAATGTTGTTCTACGTCAAATTTCCGATCTAGTGATATATCAACTTTGGTGAAATGGTCCCTGAAAGCGTTCGAGTTGATATTAGCATGAAAAGTGGGTACCATAGAGAAACCTCCGCGCAAAAAATTTCAGATCCACACCCCCTCCCAATTTTGCGGAACCCCCCTTTTTTGAAATTTCAGTAACACTTTTCTCAGCCCCATTTCAACCGATTTTGAAAATTTTTCTGGAAGTTATGTATATCCTTGATAGGTATCCCCAAAAAAATTTTCAACCCCCTCCCCTTATATTTACCCCTCGAAATGGCGTTTTTTTCATTTTTTTAGGCCTATTAACAATCAAAATTGCGAGGTACAATTTTGTAAACACGTTTTTTGGATGATAGTTCTCGATATATTGGTCAAAAACCGATTTTGGGGGGCTAAGATCCACAATTTGGGGGAAAGCACACCCGGGACAGTAGGGGACTCCTCGGATTCGTTTTCAGGACATCAAAATGGACCAGTATACCAAAAATCAGCTTGCCACCTACAGATTCACTACATATAGAGCCTGTTTTTTTGCTAATCATCAAAATAACTTTATTTCGAAAATTCGTGAAAATTGTGGGGGGCTGAGGGGCTCTGGAGAGGGGTAGGTGAGTGTAGCAGAAAATGTGAGGTCATATTCGTGCTCAGCGGTATCGAATCATATGAAAACGACACCAACATCATCAAAATAACTATATTTCGAAAATCGTGAAAATTGAGGGGGCTGAGGGGCTCTGGAGAGGGGTAGGTGAGTGTAGCAGAAAATCTGAGGTCATATTCGTGCTCAGCGGTATCGAATCATATGAAAACGATACCCTACTCATTGATAGTTATTTTTTTCAAAATTCCCATTTCACCCCCTACCCCCCTACGATACATTATTCCAAGTTTTCACCACGGCGCACCAAAGCAAAAAGTTCTAATATAGTATATGATGTTTGGGGGCCAAAAATACATCCAAAAAACGTGTTTACAAAATTGTACCTCGCAATTTTGATTGTTAATAGGCCTAAAAAAATGAAAAAAACGCCATTTCGAGGGGTAAATATAAGGGGAGGGGGTTGAAAATTTTTTTGGGGATACCTATCAAGGATATACATAACTTCCAGAAAAATTTTCAAAATCGGTTGAAATGGGGCTGAGAAAAGTGTTACTGAAATTTCAAAAAAGGGGGGTTCCGCAAAATTGGGAGGGGGTGTGGATCTAAAATTTTTTTCGCGGAGATTTCTCTATGGTACCCACTTTTCATGCTAATATCAACTCGAACGCTTTCAGGGACCATTTCACCCCTCTTAGGCGCCTATAGCCGTTATGTATTTTTCAGGGAACCCCCCTTTTTTGAATGGTTGTGGTTCCACCCCCCTTAGGGGTAGAAGGAAAGTTGATATATCACTAGATCGGAAATTTGACGTAGAACAACATTCTTCAACCACTTTTGCGCTAGAGTCAATATTTTTCGATGAATTGGTCAAAAACCGATTTTGGGGGGCTAAGATCCACAATTTGGGGGAAAGCACACCCGGGACAGTAGGGGACTCCTCGGATTCGTTTTCAGGACATCAAAATGGACCAGTATACCAAAAATCAGCTTGCCACCTAGAGATTCACTATAGAGCCTGTTTTTTTGCTAATTCTACTGGACTAGTAGAACAATATCAATTTTAATGTAAGAAACTTTGTTTTTCATCTCAATTTTTTTAAATTTTATCAATGTTTTTTGAAATTGTTTGCGGAGAAAAGGCACTAAATTGGCCCGATCGAAGCGAGGGCGAAAATTTTTGAAAAAATAAGAAATTTGAGGATATATTGGTGACTTTGTCGGAAAATTAACAATGGAATCCTTTCAAAATTTCGTACAAATTTCGTGAATTTCGTACATTTTTGACGTTTTTTCGTACTTTTTTGGGTCATTTTCAAATTTCGTGCTTTTTTCGTAAATTCGTACTTTTTTCGTGCTGTAGACACCCTGAAATGAAAAATGTCTGCGATTTTAGAGTTCAGCGCAAAATTTTATACCATTTTGATAGGTCGCATCGATATTATCGGATAGATAATGCATTGTTGAATTCCGGTGGTGGGGGGTAGCTGACAAACCCATTAGTGAGCATAAAATCGCGTTGTGCAAGTATTTTTTCACCGTTTTTGCGCAGTTGGACTTCAAATGTCCCCGTTTAACACACGTCCAAGAATCCGCTGGTTCCAGGCCATACTCTGGTCATAAGAGCCATTTTATCGTCGAAATTGGCCAAAAATGCATAAAAATCGCATTCAAAGTGCCATAATATGCAGTTGTGCAGGGTGTCACGAAAAAAAAATCACATATTTGGTATCGGGAGAAGTCCCCCAACACAAATCTTTTTGAGGGCCCACTCCCCCCCCCCCCATTTGTGCAAGGGAAAAATTTCAAAATTGCACTTTTCTGAATGGGGCACATAGTACCTTCATTTTGGCAGCGCGTTTTTTTGGTTCCCGAAAAAAAAACTACAAAATCAACTTCTAGAGCACTTTTTCGTGTACATGGATTGTGGTCTATTGTATCTATTGGCAACACAGAATTTACGTCTAGACTCTTGTAAATTATTTGGTACAGACATCTCAATTATTGTATAAATATTTCTGATTAAAATTATTGTACATAATTGCTCCTTGAGTTATCATTTTGCTTTTGATTATAAATGAAACTGAGGATATGTGTTGATGAATAGTGTAGTAGATTGACTAAGTGTCTCCAATTTGAGCTAAGCAGGCACCTGAGAAATATTTCCTCTCTAACGAATATTTCTCAGAATTCGCCTGTAACAAAAATACAAGAATATCTCCTTTATCTGGTATTATCCTTATCTTTCCCATTCGCAGTCTTTCTCACTCTCACTATTACAAAGTGATAAATTAAATTACTGTTCTCGATTCAAATCATCTCTTCTCTTGCGAGCTTTTATTAGGACATCTTTAACTCGATCCCTGATGTTCTCTGGAATTAAAGTCGTAGGATTCAAATCATCTCTTCGCTTGCGAGCTTTTATTAGGACATCTTTAACTTGATCCCTGATGTTCTCTGGAATTAAAGTCGTACGAAGCTTTAGAAAAACTAATGAGTTTAAACTGTAAATTCACTGCGATTCCAAGAATAGGGGTTTTTATAAGCCGAAATTGGGAAACATGTGCCCACGTCAAAATTGTAAAATCAAGTACAATAAGTCCCTAATCATCGAAAAAATAAGGGTTTAAGTTATTGTTTCAATGCAAAATTAAAGCCTTTCTCATCCTCTTTGAAATAACCACTCATACCTACTTATTCCAGTTTCCCATTGATTATACATAAGTATGTAGGTAGTATTCTTTTTTTTTTTAACAAGGACTGAAAACTTGAGTAGACAATAAACAAGTTTGTCAAAAATTGAAAGGGCCTACAAGGTAAAAGATGAAAATGAAAATTGGCCCATCCCTAATAGTAACTCGAGTGCCTATATACCTAATAATTTTTTGAAAGTTGCTCTTACGGATGTTCGACAACCGATTCTTGGTAGAAAAAGGTCGCCGTGATCAAAAATTTCCCAACTAATACCGCTCACTTCTTCAGACAAGTAGGTAGGTACATTTCAATTTCCAACATTCATGAAGTATCCATGGTCAAAATTTGATTAAAGTCTTCATTAGAAAGTGAGCGGATGTCGGGAAATTGCAATGAAAATTCGATTTAGGTAATGCTCAGGTTTTAAAATGATAGAAATTGTTCAGTTGCTTATATGGCAGCCAGCCTATTCTGAAGTAGGTACGTAGGCAGGTAGGTAGGTAGGTAGGTAGGTAGGTACCAACCAACCATTCTCCAACTCCCTGCACAGTAGATATCAGTAACTTTTTGTGAGACGAGCCTTTCTAACGTGTTCTTTTTCAAACCCCCTTTTTTTAAACGTGAGGTTATATTATTTGCAATAGGTATACTGAAGGATAGACGTTACCAAATAGGTACCAATGACTATCATATATTTTAGAGAAACTTTTAGTCGAGAGGGATAAAACTTCAGAGCAGATTATTTTATTTCATTTTTTTCACTTATTCAAATCCCCAATTCTTGGACACTCGGAAGATAGCAGCTGCTATTATCAACATTGGAAACATTGTTAGCTCACCATCTCCATCCACAATCCGTCTGTACAAATTATCTTGTTCCACCTTCAATGCTTTGAAATCTTCCCGTCGTTTGTTTATACGATCCAACTTTGCCTTTAATTCCTTCAATTCCGTTTCTGAGGCATCCTCGTCGTCCGCATCAGATGTAGGCAACATTGTTAGCTCACCATCTCCATCCACAATCCGTCTGTAAAAATTATCTTGTTGCATCTTATATTCTTTGATATCAGCTTCCCATCGTTCGTTAATACTATCCAACTCTGCCTTTAATTCCTTCAATTCCATTTCTGAGGCCTCATCGTTGTCCGCATCAGATGTAGGCCTTCCGTAAGTAGGCATGTAGAAAATCAACGCGGGTATTAAATAAATAAATAAATAAAAAAAGTAAAAAGTTGTACTTCATTTCTGACAGATCACTACCTACACCAAAAATGACTAAAGGAAACGACACAAAAATTCGTAGGAGAATCTATAACACCTAACTAAAACGTCGTTGGGAGTAAGTACTCGTAAGTAAAATAGCTATGAAAATGAAGCTGATAGGTTTCAAGGAATTTTTTCATATCAAGCTAGAAAGATGAAAATCGAAAACTTAATCAAGTACCTATATAGTTCTGTACCTACTTTTTTATGGGCCGCTGGGAAGGGTAAAAATTTATCGACTTTCAAATCATGATGTGCTCAAATGAATTAGAAATTAATTTGCTTCGATTTTTACGAAAACTGTTGAGCAATTTTTGTAGATTTGTTCAAGTTGCGAAAATATCAATTGATAGGTAAATCGTTTCCTCTTGCATGAACCTTCAACTTTTCAAGAATTTTTCAATCTAATGAAACGAATAGATTAGCAATATTAGGTACACTTAAATAATAAACGAATAGATTAGCAATATTAGGTACACTTAAATAATTATTTAACATTTTTGTTTCCAACTTCCGTTTTTAAAAAATGTTTTGAACAATCTCTGGCCAATTTAGTTGAAAAAATTTTTGTGGAAGTATATGGGGGGGGGGTGGGAGTTTTACTGAAAATAGGGGAGAACTCATCAAATGCTCAGGGGGATCACAGCACCCCTGAAATCATGATCTGCTCAGATAGATTAGAGATTAATTTGCCTTGATTTTCATGAAAACTGTTGAGCAATTTTTGTAGATTTGTTAAAGTTGCGAAAATAGCAATGATAAATCGATTCATCAAGTTGAAAAAAAAAGATTCGGCGACACTTTGGAATTTTTTTAAAAAGAATTCAATTGTAATTACTTCAAAATCATAAATTCCAATAAAATTACAAAAATAAGAAAACATAGAACATGCATAATATTACACTAAGTATTTGAGTTCGGGTTTGCAAACAATAAAGAACAATTTAAATCATAACAAAATCGCATACCTAATACATACATTGTACATGTAAATATCGAAGAATGGAACAATTATCTATCATTAATGATATCCAAAAAACACAACGAAACAATACAAAACATATTTACAATTGTATTGTTGACCTTTTTTAATTAGACAATATTATAGTGAAGAATTTTTGAAAAAACGGATCTTTTTTTTACAAATTTACGTTCAACAAAAAATTTGAAATAAATACTTGTACAGCAATTGATCTGTTTACATTCGAATCGAATCATTAACGATTTAACGAACGATTGGGGATTAAATAAATTGATTGATTTTTTGGTGAATCATTCGCAAACGGATCAATCAATTTACGATTGATTCGGTTTTTGTGAAACTATTGTATAGGAATTGATCTGTTTACAAGGCAAGTGAATCGAATCTCGAACGAATTGGTTCGTATAAGTGACTCGTTCGCGAACGAATCGAGTCAGTTGAGGTGGTGTTGATCGAATCGTGTAAGTGAATCGTTCGCGAACGAATCGATTCATCAACTCAATTTTTGATGAATCATTCGCGAACAAATTGAATAATTTTGAGTGAATCATTCGCGAACGAATTGATTTGTATTAGTGACTCATTTGCGAACGAATGGATTCTTTTGCTCAATTTTTGGTGAATCATTCGCGAACGAATTGAATAATTTTCAGTAAATCATTCGCGAACGAATTGATTTGTGTTAGTGACTCAATTGCAAACGAATCAATTCATTTGCTCAATTTTTGGTGAATCATTCACGAACAAATTGATTCGTACAAGTGACTCGGTCGCGAACGAATCGATTCGTATAAATGACTCGGTCGCGAACGAATCGATTCGTTTAAGTGACTCGTTCGCGAACGAATCGATTCATCAACTGAATTTATAATGAATCATTCACGAACGAATTGAATAATATTTAGTGCATCATTCGTGAACGAATCGATTCGTTTGCTCAAGTTTTGGTGAATCATTCACGAACGAATCGAATTATTTTTTAAATCATTCGCGAACGAATTGATTCTTACAAGTGACTCGTTCGCGAACGCATCGAGTCGTGTAAGTGAATCATTCGCGAACGAATTGAATAATTTTTAGTGAATCATTCGCGAACGAATTGAATAATTTTTAGTGAATCATTCGCGAACGAATTGAATAATTTTCAGTAAATCATTCGCGAACGAATTGATTTGTATTAGTGACTCATTTGCAAACGAATCGATTCATTTGCTCAATTTTTAGTGAATCATTCACGAACGAATTGAATTATTTTTTTGAATCATTCGCGAACGAATTGATTCGTATAAGTGACTCAGTCGCGAACGAATCGATTCGTATAAGTGACTCGTTCGCGAACGAATCGATTCATCAACTGAATTTATGATGAATCATTCGCGAACGAATTGAATAATATTTAGTGCATCATTCGTGAACGAATCAATTCGTTTGCTCAATTTTTGGTGAATCATTCACGAACGAATTGAATTATTTTTTAATTTTTAAATCATTCGCGAACGAATTGATTCATAAATCAAAGAATTGATCAATTCGTTGGTGAATGGTTCTTTCAAAAAATAAATCAATTCGTTCATGAACGATTCACCAAAAATTGAAGGTCGTATTACTACTTCGTAGGAATCGTACAGGCCTAGCGGGATTTTAAATGTTTCATCGAAATCGATTCAGCCATTTTCTAGATAATGAGTTTTGAAAAATGTTGTCGCTCGATCAACTTGAAAGCTTTGAACTTTTGGAACATGGTGCCTGGCGGTGATGATGAAACAACAGATTCTTGGTAAAATAAGGTCGCAGTGATATAACCGGATTAAATCTTACGTTTTTCACATTTTAAAAAGATTAAAAAAAGTTCTAGAATTTCTTCTTATTTCAACGAAATGTCGAAGGGAAAAGGGTAAAACTTTTGATTTTAATAACATCGCGCTTGAGGGGATTTGATGTTGGCAAAGTTGTATTACATACCAATGCATATCATATTTTAGAGAAACTTCTAGTCGAGAGGGACAAAACTTTGGAGCAGATCGTTTTATTTTTTCGCTTATTCGAATCCTCAATTCTTGGACACTCGGAAGATAGGTACTTAGCAGGCTATTATTAACTTTGAAACATTGTTAGCTCAGCATTCCCATCGACAATCCGTCTGTACAAATTATCATGTTGCATCTCTAATGTAATGTTCGCTTTGGAGTAGGTCCCAATCCGCATTGCCATACTTCCACTTTTTTGTTCACTATATTCAAATGGTCGTGCACTTCCTCAATTATGATTATCTTCCTCATCTCTTCGTTTTGTTTATCCAATGTCTCGTCAAGATTGTCGACCGCGCCAGTTGCAGGCCTTCCGTAAGTAGGCGTGTAGTAAATCAACGCGGATATCGAATAAATTAACAAAAATTGTAAAAAGTTGCACTTCATTTTTGACAGATCGTTACACCATAAATGACTAAGTAAAGGAAACGACTCAACAATTCGTCGGTTTTCACAACCGCGATTTTGAACTTATACACGCCTGTTCATCAAGATCAGAATCTATAATAACTAAAACGTCGCTGGGAGTAAGTATCTACTCGTAAGTAAAATAGCTATGAAAATGAAGCTGATACGTTTCAAGGAATTTTTTCATATCAAACTAGAAAGATTAAAATTGAAAAATAATCAAGCACATAATTCTGTACTTTTTTACGGGCCACTGGGAGGGGTAAAAATTTATTGAATTACCTACAATAAATCACGATGATCTGCTCAAATGAATTAGATATTATTTTGATTCGATTTTTACGAAAACTGTTAAGCAATTTTTGTAGATTCGTTCAAGTTGCGAAAATAGCAATTGATAAATCGATTCCTCTACTTAGTTGAAAAAAAAGATTCAGCGACATGAATGGGGAAATTTTTCAAGAATCCATTTGTAATAACCTCTACTTACTTAGTGATCGGAAATATGATTCAGGCAATGATAAATTAACGAACGCCACAACTTTTCAAGAATTTTTCCTTCTAATGAAAGGAATATGTAGATTAGTAGCAAGATACGAACGATATGTTGCAATTACATTTTAAAAAAATTAATATACCTACCAATTTTTACACTCGTCTTGAAAGGAATCTCAGAGTTTCGCCATTGAAAAAATTCCCACACCGCATCCGTGTATAATTCATCTCAACCCGATCCCTAACTTGAAGAAAAGTCTATTATTGAATGAAGATACCTATAGATTTAAAAAAAATATATTTATATATATGTATTATAAACGTCGAAGAATGGAACAATTATCTATCAAGAATGATATCCAAAAAACACAACGAAACAATAGAAAAACATAATTATTTACAATTGATATTGTTGACCTTTTTTAATTAGACAATATTGTAGTGAAGAATTTTTGAAAAAATGGATCTTTTTTTTGCAAATTAATGTTCAACAAAAAATTTGAAATAAATATTTGTACAGCAATTGATCTGTTTACAATCGAATCGAATCATTAACGAACGATTGGGGATTAAATAAATTGATAGATTTTCTTGTGAATCATTCGCAAACGGATCAACCAATTTACAATAGATTCGGTTTTTGTGAAACTATTGTATAGGAATTGATCTGTTTACAAGGCAAGTGAATCGATTCCATTCATCCACAACTGATAGGCGATTGAACAAATTATTGATTGATTTCTAGGTGAATCATTCGCGAACGAATCGATTCGTATAAGTGACTGGTTCGTGAACGAGCCGAGTCGTGTAAGTGAAGCGTTCGCGAACGAATCGATTCATTAACTCAATTTTTGATGAATCGTTCGCGAACGAATTGATTTGTATTAGTGAATTATTTGCGAACGAATCGACTCATCTGCTCAATTTCTGGTGAATCATTCGCGAACAAATTGATTTGTATTAGTGACTCATTTGCGAACGAATCGATTCATTTGCTCAATTTTTGGTGAAACATTCACGAACGAATTGAATTAT
The DNA here is from genome assembly GCF_950023065.1 of Planococcus citri. Lineage (NCBI taxonomy): Eukaryota > Metazoa > Arthropoda > Insecta > Hemiptera > Pseudococcidae > Planococcus > Planococcus citri. The sequence continues at coordinate 14,286,825 of NC_088681.1, forward strand.
TTTTTAAATTATTCGCGAATGAATCGATTCATTAACTCAATTTTTGATGAATCATTTGCGAACGAATTGATTTGTATTAGTGACTCATTTACGAACGAATTGATTCGTTTGCTCAATTTTTGATGAATCATTCGCGAACGAATTGATAATTTTTAGTAAATCATTCGCGAACGAATCGATTTGTGTAAGTGAAGCGTTCGCGAACGAATCGATTCATTACCTCAATTTTTGATGAATCATTCGCGAACGAATTGATTTGTATTAGTGACTCATTTGCGAACGAATTGATAATTTTTAGTAAATCATTCACGAACGAATTTGATTTGAATTAGTGACTCATTTGCGAACGAATCGATTCATTTGCTCAATTTTTGGTGAATCATTCACGAACGAATTGAATTATTTTTTCAAATCATTCGCGAACGAATTGATTCGTACAAGTGACTCGTTCGCGAACGAATCGATTCGCATAAGTGACTCGTTCGCGAACGAATCGATTCATAAACTCAATTTTTGATGAATCAGTTGCGAACGAATTGATTTGTATTAGTGACTCATTTGCTAACGAATTGATTCGTTTGCTCAATTTTTGGTGAATCATTCGCGAACGAATCGATTCGTGTAAGTGAAGCGTTCGCGAACGAATCGATTCATTAACTCAATTTTAGATGAGTCATTCGCGAACGAATTGATTTGTATTAGTGACTCATTTGCGAACGAATCGATTCATTTGCTCAATTTTTGGTGAATCATTCACGAACGAATTGAATTATTTTTTCAAATCATTCGCGAACGAATTGATTCGTACAAGTGACTCGTTCGTGAACGAACCGATTCGTATAAGTTACTCGTTCGCGAACGAATCGATTCGTATAAGTGACTCGTTCGCGAACGAATCGGTTCACTAACTCAATTTTTGATGAATCATTCGCGAACGAATTGATTTGTATTAGTGACTCACTTGCGAACGAATCGATTCATTTGCTCAATTTTTGGTGAATCATTCGCGAACGAATTAAGTTATTTTTTTAATCATTCGCGAATGAATCGATTTGTACAAGTGACTAGTTCGGAAACGAATCGATTCATTTGCTCAATTTTTGGTGAATTATTCACGACCGAATTGAATTATTTTTTCAAATCATTCGCGAACAAATTGATTCGTACAAGTGACTCATTCGCGAATGAATCGATTCATTAACGGAATTTTTTATGAATCATTCGCGAACAAATTGAATAATTTTTAGTGCATCATTCGCGAACGAATCGATTCATTTGCTCAATTTCTGATGAATCATTTGCGAAAGAATTGAATAACATATTTTAGTGAATAGTGAATAGTGAATCATTCGTGAACGAATCGATTCGTTTGCTCAATTTTTGGCGAATCATTCACGAACGAATTGAATTATTTTTTTAAATCATTCGCGAACGAATTGATTCATATAAGTGACTCATTCGCGAACGAATTGATTCATAAATCAAACGATTGATCAATTCGTTTGCGAATGGTTCTTTGAAAAAATTGATCAATTCGTTCATAAACGATTCACCAAAAATTTAGGGTCGTATTAGTAATTTGTAGGAATCGTACAGGCCTAGCGAGATTTTAAGTATCATCGAAATCGGTTCAGCCGTTTTCTAGGTAATGAGTTTTAAAAAATGTTGGAAAAAATGTTGTCGCTCGATCAACTTGAAAGCTTTGAATTTTTGGTACATGGTGCCTGGTGTTGATGATGAAACAACAGATTCTTGATAGAATAAGGTCGCAGTAATATCATCGGATTAAATCTTACGTTTTTCACATTTTAAAAAAAGAAAAAAAAGTTTCAATGCGCAAATTTTCAATTTTTTTTCAATCTTCGTATTCTAACGAAGCATTTCATTCTTATTTCAACGAAATGTCGAAGGGAAAAGGGTAATAAAGCTTTTAATTTTAATAAAATCGCGCTTGAGGGGATTTGATTTTGGCAAAATTGTATTACATACTTATTCGCAATCTAATGAAAGGCGAGCGTTAACAAATGGGTACCAATGAATATCATATTCTAGAGAAACTTCTAGTGGAGAGGGATGAAACTTTGGAGCAGATTATTTTATTTTTCGCTTATTCAAATCCTCAATTCTTGGACACTCGGAAGATAGGTACTTAGCAGGCTATTATCAACTTTGAAACATTGTTAGCGCACCGTTCCCATCAACAATCCGTCTGTACAAATTATCATGTTGCATCTCTAATGTAGTGTTCGCTTTGGAGTAGTTTCCCTTCCCCATATTGCGTTCTTCACTTTCACGAATTCATGCACTTTTTGGCTCACCCTATTCACCTGTTCGTGTAGTTCATCCAACAGCTTGCTAATATCTTCATCGTCGACCGCGCCAGTTGCAGGCCTTCCGTAAGTAGGCGTGTAGTAAATCAACGCGGATATCGAATAAATTAACAAAAATTGTAAAAAGTTGCACTTCATTTTTGACAGATCGTTACACCATAAATGACTAAGTAAAGGAAACGACCCAACAATTTGTCGGTTTTCACAACCGCGATTTTGAACTTATACACGCCTGTTCATCAAGACCAGAATCTCTAATAACACATCGTTGGGAGTAAGTACTCGTAAGTAAAAATAGTAAAATAGCTATGAAAATGAAGCTGATAGGTTCCTAGGAATTTTATCATATCAAACTAGAAAGATTAAAAATGAAAAATAATCTTATTGAATTACAATAAATCATGATGATCTGCTCAAATGAATTAGAGATTATTTATTGATTCGATTTTTACGAAAACTGTTAAGCAATTTTTGTAGATTCGTTCAAGTTGCCAAAATAGCAATTGATAAATCGATTCCTCTAGCTGAAAAAAAAGATTCAGCGACATGAATGGGGAAATTTTTCAAGAATCCAATTGTAATAACCTCTACTTACTTAGTGATCGGAAATATGATTCTGCAGGCAACGATAAGTTGTACCTAATTAATTTTTTTTTAAATTAAAATTGACGAACCTCACAACTTTTCAAGAATTTTTCCTTCTAATGAAAGGAATAGATTAGCAAGATACGAACGATATAAGTTGCAATTACATTAAAAAAAAATTAAAATACGTGAAACCTTCAACTTTCAAGAATTTTTCATCGTGATGAAACAAATAGATTAGCAAGATATGAAGAAAGTTAGTAGGTACCTACCTCTGAGAAAAGTAATCAAAAGTTCCGTTTGAAAGTTTTCCTTATCTTTATATTTACCCTTTGATGACACAACCGTTAGTCTGGATCATTCCATATACGTATTGATACGTTCAACATCCCCAGAAATGATATTTCAACAATTTTTTCCCTCAGTTTTCAATTTTAGTTACATTTTTACCAGAAGTTTACTATAATTTATTGTCATTTTTAGTGAGTTAATTTCTCCAAAAATACGGAATGAAAAATTTTGAATTATGATCTGCTCAGATGGATTAGAGATTAATTTGCCTTAATTTTTAAGAAAACGGTTGAGCATTTTTTGTATGTATGTATGTAGATTTGTTATAGTTGCGAATATAGCAATTGATAAATCCATTCTCCAAGTTGAAAAAAAAATCTGCGACACAAATAGAAATTTTTTTAAAGAATTCAATTGTACCTAATACTTACCAAATCTCTAAATCATAAATTCTCCTTTTAAAATAAATGTCTCTCCTTCTCTCATATAGAGCATTAGGCAGGAAAAATTTGTAGAAGATTTGGCCCTATCCTCTGAAAATGAAGCTGATAGGTTCAATGAATCACTCAAAAGTGGAAGGATTGCCTGTACCAATTTTTAGCTTTGATTTGTCACCCATTACTGGGTAACAGTAAAAGATTTTCTTCTGGTTCGGAAAATTTTTGAAAGTGGTCCAAGATATCAAAATGCATTTCAACAATATTCTGGCTCAATTGCATCAAGCTGGCACTGTGTTCAAAAAACAAACTGAAAATCACCCAACAAGCGCTGAGAAGGGTTGTATACTGTATGAGTATCAGAAAACACTTCTACAATGTTCAAGTATATAGGTACCTACATATATTTGAATAATTTTTGTTGTAAATAAAAATGCAATTATAAGTAATAACATCACACGTAGGTACAAAATGACGCATACAAAAATAAACAATAAAATTACAAAAATAAGAAAACATTGAACATTACATAACCGTACCTTATATTACACTAGGACTAGGTATTTGAATTCAGGTTTGCAAATAATAAAGAACAATTCAAGTAAATCATAACAAAATCGCGTAATACATAATTACATATATTATAAACATCAAAAATTAGAACAATTATCTATCATAATCATAAATGATATTCAAAAAACACAACGAAACAATAGAAAAACATATACGAGGGTTTTCCTTTGTCTCCCGAAAAGTGAATTTCTGTAATTTTTCATCAGATGAGTTGCATACAGTTGTGACTGATAGAGTCCCATCTGAGAAAATAACAGCAGATCTCGGAGTTAAGCCAGTCATGAAGAGGATAAAACAGTATAGGAAAGATTGGAGAAATCATGTCAAGAGGATGGAGGAAACAAGATCATAGCCGGGGAGCCCACTTAAGGATAAATTGCACCCCCCCCCCGTCGATCCTCCGGGACAACTTTTTTCTTAAAGGGGGAGTCCTAAGGAACATTTCTAGCCCTTGTACTCAAAAAAAAAAGTGGCCCTACTTACAAAATGGCGGCCATTTTGATTGACAGGTCAGCTGAAATCGCAGATTTTGCGTTTCAAAATAGGACTTGCACAACATTTTTCAAACTGTACAAAGGTAGATCGAAAGATCAAGCAAAAATTTATCACCTGTCAAAATTTCAAGTGCTAAAGTGCTTTTTTCGATTTTTGGTGAATTTTTGAAAATCAAATTTAGGCTAAAAATGAGGGGAAAAATCAAAATGTTACCAAATTGACCAAGAAAGCTGAAATTTGGGATACACCCTATTTTCGACATGCCAAATCGATTGGAAACTGTTTCAAACCGTTTTGAGCAGTTCTGGAGCCTCCAGCAGATTTTTGAAACTCGAAATTCCCACAAAATTTCACCAAAATGGAGTTGGAAAGTTGAAATTCATTCTGCAAACTAATTTCAATACGCTACGAAGTCAACTGCAGGGAAATTTCAAGTCGATTTGGAGCATCCAGCGGTTTTTTGAAAATTACTGGAGCCTCCAGTAGATTTTTGAAACTTTGAATTTTCACAAAATTTCATAAAATGGAGATGGAAAGCTGAAATTTACTTTACACTTCAATTTCAACACTCTCTGAAGACGATTTCAGGTGGGTTCAAGTTGTTTTGGAGCCTCCAGCCACTTTTTGAGAGGTCGTATGGTGTTTTTTGGAAAATTGAAATTTCCAAAAAGTAGTGGGAAGCTTCAAACCCACTTGAAACCACCATGCAGTCGACTTCATATCGTATTGAAATCAGTTTGCGAAGTAAATTTCAGCTAGCTAACTGCATTTGATAAAATACTGTGGGAATTTCAAGTTTCAAAAATCTGCTGGAGACTCCAGTAATTTTCGAAAGGTCACTGGAACCCCAAAACGACTTGAAATTCCCCTGCAGTTGACTTCGTAGCGTATTGAAATTAGTTTGCAGAATGAATTTCAACTTTCCAACTCCATTTTGGTGAAATTTTGTGGGAATTTCGAGTTTCAAAAATCTGCTGGAGGCTCCAGAACTGCTCAAAACGGTTTGAAACAGTTTCCAATCGATTTGGCATGTCGAAAATAGGGTGTATCCCAAATTTCAGCTTTCTTGGTCAATTTGGTAACATTTTGATTTTTTCCCTCATTTTTAGCCTAAATTTGATTTTCAAAAATTCACCAAAAATCGAAAAAAGCACTTTAGCACTTGAAATTTTGACAGGTGATCAATTTTTGCTGGATCTTTCGATCTACCTTTGTACAGTTTGAATGACCTGTCAATCAAAATGGCCGCCATTTTGTAAGTAGGGCCACTTTTTTTTTTGAGTACAAGGGCTAGAAATGTTCCTTAGGACTCCCCCTTTAAGAAAAAAGTTGTCCCGGAGGATCGACCGGGGGGGTGCAATTTATCCTTAAGTGGGCTCCCCGACTATCACCAAAACAGGTCCTCCAATATACACCAACGGGGTAGAGAAGCAGAGGGAGACCAAGGAAGAAACTCACTGATACCTCAGGCTCATCCTCAACAGGTTCCACACCGTAGCAGACAGGCCAACAGGCCTACCACTTACCAGGAAACGACGACAACGATGTTAATGGTAGAAAAGTGGACCACCTAAGCCATTTTATAATTATTCATCCCAACCAGATCCCTAACTTGAAGAAAAGTCTATTTTTGAGTGAAGATAGATTTTAAAAAAATATATATTGCCTGGTCCCTGGTCCATGTTCTTACTACTTGCGTATGTACTTAGTCTAAGATTGGAAAGTGATAAATTAATTTATTGTTCTCGGAGTCAATTTATCTCTTCTCTTGAGAACTTCTATTACGGTTTCTTCATCTTCATCCGTGATGTCCTCTGGAATTAAAGTCATAGAAAGCTTCAAAAAAACTAATAAGTTAAGTTTCGGTTTTGTAAATATTTACTGCAGTTCCAAGAATAGTGGGTTTATAAGCCAAAATTGGGAAACATGTCCCCATGTCAAAATTGTAAAATCAAGTAGGTAGTAGGTACCTACATATATGATAAAGGGTTGTTTCAATGTACAATTAAAGCCTTTCTCATACTCTTTGAAATAACCACTCATACTCCCATTTTCCCATTGATTACATTAATTTTTTTAACGAGGACTGAAAACTTGAGTAGACAATAAACAAGTTACAAATTTACTTTTTTGAAAATCTTTTGTCAAAAATTGAAAGCACCTACCTACAAGTTGAAGCCCCGCAGGGGGTCAGGTTGTTACCACTAGATGTTAGCTAGGACCATCAAAAGAAGCCAGTCCCCGAGGACAGATGAGAAGGCAAAGACAACAGTTGGTGGAACAGGGGAGAGGAATGGCAAGCCGAGGGTCAAGCATCCATAAATACCCTTCACAATTAGTCATACACAAGAACTGTAGAACACCAACAACTCACTTACTCCATCTCCAGGGAAGCGAATGCTTCAGAGTGAGAAGGCGAATACCAGCGCCTGAACTGGCAACTTCAGCTAAGGGAGTAAACCCTGACAGAAAATCATGGTGGAAGGCAATGGGAAACCACCATCATTATATTCCCTAGTATTACATGTGATGGATGCCAATGTATCAATGCCCCATTGGGGGAAATCTGCCCATACGCTGAAAAAGATGCCAAAACCAGCTGACTTATTGACATATTCTGAATAAAATCTGCTAAAAAATACACTATCTACGTGAATACTTTGTAGCGTAGGTATTTTTCTCACATAAGGCCACAGCGCTTTCACTTTTGTGGCGGGTTTCTTTGCACTGGAAGAAACCAACTACCCGTGTAGCACTGACAAGATCTTCAGTGGCCTCGACAAAAGTATCTGCATGATTTTACATGATTGTTGATTGAAAAAAGTCGGAACATTATCCACAAAGGGGTTAATCTAACTACGTTTAAGATGATTGATTACAAATTGACACTATTTTCAAAAACTATGATGAAAATGCTGATGGTCGTCATTGCTGTCTACATTTTGTATCTACAGTCATGTGCAAGATTTCGATATATTGTAGATACCTTTGTAGACCCATGATTGATATCAAAATTCAGGTCGCCTTGTCGATCCAAAGTTGATGTCGACTATAAGATTGACAAAAGCCTCTACAAAATTTCAATCTTGTATAGTTATTTTTGTCCGTCTAATAATTGTCATCAACTTTGGCATTGGCAAGACGACCTGAATTTCAATATCAATTATGGGGTCTACAAAAGTATCTACAAAATGTCATCATCAAATAGATACTTCTGTAGATCTTGTAATTGACATCAACCATCTGGTTGTGGTTAATATTGATGAGGAAGTTGATGTCGATTACAAGACCTATAAAATATTTTTAGAAATTGAAATTTTGAAGTGTTGCCGACTCATTTGTCGATACAGTGGCAATGGTCTAATGGTTAGACAATGTGACAGAAGTGTGTGGCAACTTAGGTTCAATCCCTACCCAAGGCAACTTTTTTCTCTCAAAAAAAATTTTTAGGGTGAAATATTTTTGAGAATAATTTTACTTGAATCAAAAAAAGAGTTTTGAGTACATTTCACACATTTTCAATCAAAATTTGCGTCTTTTAGACTCAAAAAAATGACACCAATGTCAAGACCTTGTCGAGACAAAAAATGAAGGGAGACAAACCCGTACAACAATGACCATGCTAATTTCGATGTGAATGTCGACCCATCCACATCCGTCACTTTTGGATGCCACATGTCAATGTGAATTTCGACCCTGTGTTGAGCTAATTGTAGATGTAATTGTCGACTGATGTTGATCTACATTCGTGTCGACAATTGGCTCCACACAGGGTTGAAATTCACATCGACATGGGGCATCCAAAAGTGACGGATGTGGATGGATTGACATTCACATCGAAATTTATGTCGACCTCCTGCTTCGTTAAGTTATAGAATTTGAGTTTAAAAATTTTTAATTTTTTTTCCCAAAAATTATTTCCTCTGATGTGGCTACTGCTAGTGCTGAAAACAGCATCGATGCAAAGTCCACTTCCGATGAAGTACAGACCGTACAGACGAAAAGTCTGTATAATCAAGAAGTTCAACAGAAATCCCTTATATCAAAGATGGTGCAATACTTTATCTGCGAGTATCAAACTAATCCATTTTCATGTCGACATGTCGATGTTAATGTTGATGTGAAATTCGACATCAACAAATACATCCACAATATCAACATCATATCATCTGCAACTCCAAACTGCAGAAAAGTGAATAATTTCATCAATTCCCTAAAAAATTTGTTTTCCACATTGAACAAGATCATATTTTTGAATGTTTACTAAAATTTTAAACACTAAAACAGAAATTTTAATTCTGAAAAATTGGTCAACAATGTCGACATAGTTGTAGATGTAAATTTCGAGCATCGAATTTTACATCTACACAGGGCTTAAAACCACCAAAACCAAAACCAAATAAAACCACCATAACCATTGTTTTTAATTGGTTTTAACCACTACCACAACCATTTCAACTTCTTTTTGTAAATTTCAAAAACAACAACAACAAAAAACCAATATATTTGAAAAAAATGAAAACCAATTCATTTAAAAACAACCATTTGGGAAAAAAATTTGAATTGAAACAACCACAACCACCAAAAAGTTGTGTTCTTTGGAGAAAACCACAACCACAAGAACCATTTCAATTTTCAAATGTAACCATAACCAATAACAACCAATTCATGAAATGGTTCTTTTTGGTTTTTCCAATTTTTTTCCAATTTTTCCAGACCTGTGATGGAAATTTTCTAGTTTTTTGTCTCAAATCATACTTTTAGTAGTCCTGAATTAGTTTTTCTATAAATTTATTTGAAAATCAAAATTGTTTTTGATATCAAAACCACTACAACCACCAAAACCATTTGAAAATTTGAAATGGTTTTTGATGTGAAAAACCACCACTACTGCAAAAAAAACTATTATTACGGAACCAAAACCACATCCACATCTTATTAAAAAAAATTGAAACCATTTCAAAACCAGAACCAGAAAAACTTTGAAACCTAAACCTTAAAACCAATTGGAACCGTTATGGTTTGTGATTGGAAAACCAATTCAGAAACCATAACCAAAAACCATTATTTTTGAGTCTTTTAAAAACCACCTACCACAACAACCAATAAAATCCAAATGGTTTTAAGCCCAGCATCTACATGTCGAGATGGCATGTCGAGATATCAGAAATGATGAGAAAATTTCGAAAATTTTCATTTACCTGGCTGTTGTATGGACAGAAGATTCCTACTAAATAATTAATTGATCACTTTTCCATCATATGTTGAAAAACAAGGTAGTCGATGTAAATGTCGACGTTGACAATTGTTGTGTGGGAAGACAACAGTCGATTTTGATATCAACTTCTCACTCATCATTTATCGACATTGGTGTCAACAAATGTCCTGTCAACAAGTGGCGGATTAGAGATCTCGTCTTTTCCATCGACTTTGGCATCGCTTGTGCTATGCTGGTAAGTACAAAATATGCCACTATCCAGTTTTTTGGCGTATTCTTTTGCATTTTGCTAAATAGGTAACACATATAAATGCAAAATTTTATGTGAATGTTTTAGCATAATATAGAAATATTTGCATTCAGTTCATCACATGACCCAGTGGTTAGGTAAGTAGGAAAGTCACTCTCCAACTCAGAGACCCCGGTTCAATTCCTGGCAGAGCCAAAAAAAATTTCATGAATATTGGACATTGGCAGAATTTATTGTGTAAAAAAATACGCGCTGATTAATGAGCAGAAAAGTATTGACAGAAAGTGTTGCAATTCCTGCCAGGTTTTTGGTCGTGTATCAATATCATCTGCAGATTTTCAGCCAATGGGGGTGGCCCTAAGTCTCTGTCAGGCTGATACTGATCTGCCCCAGTCAGCCTAATAGGGTGTGAAGAATATGCAGAGTCAAAAAAGGCAGAACATTGAACAATATCATATCAACATCAACACAAATGTGTGTCAGAAGCCAGGAAACTATAGATCAACATAATGAATAAGCAAGACCCAGTGGACTGGAAATGGCAGAGTTCTGGTATTTTGGTTCGGGTAGATGAACATTACAAAGAGATTTTTGCTGGAAAAGACAAACATGATCATTGAACACTGTGTGTTGGTATACTGATAGGTAGGTACCTACATAACTACCAGAATCAGAGATAAAATCAGTGCTTGAATTCCAAAATCAGAGAGGATATTATTTGTGAGATTAGAAGCCAAGCCAAAACCAATTGTGATACAATAAGTACAGAGACCTTGAAGAGGTAATGTGATGCTCAAAAAATAGAGATGTTGTATTTGTGATGGGAGATTTCAACATCAAAGTTGGTAACAATCATGGTAGCCAAGGGAGATATGCACTTGGAGAGCAGAATGAGAGGCAAAATCTTCGTAGATTCTGCTGAAAAGCATGATCTAATCATATGCAATACCAGGTTCCAACAACATTAAAGATTTAGTGAAGAAAGGGACCAGAGATGCAGTAGCCCTACTGAAAGTGATCATTCAGAGATCACTGAATGCTAACAGGGAAGTAATAGCATGTTTTATTGATTATGCAAAGGCATTTGATCGTGTTAACCATGAGAGGATGTTGAAGATCCTAAGGAAATACAATGTTGATGACAAAGACCTGCAAATAATGAGGAATCTGTACTGGAAACAGATTTCAAACATCAAGATTGGAAATGTATGGGTACTCAGAGAATGGACATGCTAATAAAAAGAGGTGTGAGGCAATGATGTCCGCCATCACCTAGGCTGTTCAACTTGTATGCAGAGGAAATTATGAGAGAAGACAGAATTGAGAGAATGGGACTCAAGATCAATGGCAAAAGAATCAATGAAATAAGTTGAGCAGATGACAAAGTGATTCTTGCTGGAATTGAAGTGTAAATGCAGATAATGATCAACCAAATAAACAGCACCGGATTAAAATATGGAATGAAGATAAACGCAGGCAAGACCAAGGTTATTATGAAATTCACCAAGAGAGAAGATAAAGAGGTGAAAATCAACATCGGAACATAAGAAGTCGATAGTGTAAATCAGTTTGGATGCCTTTTGGAGCGCTGATAAATAATGATGGTAGAGATCAAAAGGAGATCAAATCCAGGATTGGAATGGCAAAAAGTGTGTTCAATAATCTCATCAATGTGCTTGGAAATCGAACAATGAATCTAAATCTGACGAAGAAAATTATGATATCCGCTTTCGAGATGTGGCCCTACCAAAGGCTAATGAAGATCTCATGGAAGGACTTCATCACCAACAGAGAAGTCCTAGCAAGAGTAGGGGAAGAATAGATTTTAATTTTGCCTTTTTTTACAAAAAAAAGTCACTGGCTCCCCCCTAATTCAAATTTTGATCTGAAATTTTGACGAGTCCCAGCTAAAAGATCACAATACACATCCACTTGGTTAAATTAGGGTTTTTCCAATTTTTAGTGCCCCATTTTTGGGTTTAAAAAAAGGTGTGCGATATTAGGCGACTTAGAGAACCTTCTAGTCGAAAGGGATAAAACTTTATAGAGCAGATTATTTTATTTTTTCGCTTATTAAAATCCTCAATTCTTGGACACTCGGAAGATATGTACTTAGCAGGCTATTATCAACTTTGAAACATTGTTAGCTCACCATTCCCATCGACAATCCGTCTGTACAAATTATCACGTAGCATCTCTAATGTATTGTTCGCTTTGGAGTAGTTCCCCATTGGCTTTTCAACAGCTCATCCACACTTTTGCGCAAGCTAGACAAATTATCGTTCATTTTATCCAATCTATTGAAAAATTCGTCATCCGCGCCCGATGTAGTCCTTCCGTAAGTAGGCGTGTAGTAAATCAACGCGGATATTAAATAAATTAAATAAAACTGTAAAAAGTTGCACTTCATTTTTGACAAATCGATACACCGTAAAAGACTAAGTACAGGAAACGACACAAAAATTCGTAGGTTTTCACAACCGTAATTTTGAACTTACGTATACGCCTGTTCATCAAGATCAGAATCTCTAATAACTAAAACGTCGTTGGGAGTAAGTACTCGTCAGTAAAGTAGCTATGAAAATGAAGCTGATAGGTTTCAAGGAATTTTTTCATATCGAACTAGAAAGATTAAAAATGAAAAATAATCAAGTACCTAAATGGTTCTGTACTTTTTTTGGGGCCACTGGGAAGGGTAAAAATTTATTGACTTTCAAATCATGATCTGCTCAGATAGATTAGAGATTAATTTGCCTTGATTTTTAAGAAAACTGTTGAGCAATTTTTGTAGATTTGTTAAAGTTGCGAAAATAGCGATGATAAATCGATTCTTCATGTTGAAAAAAAAAGATTCAGCGACACTTTGGAATTTTTTTTAAAAGAATTCAATTGTAATAACCTCTAAATCATAACTTCCAAAATAAGAAAACATAGAACATGCATATTACACTAAGTATTTGAATTCGGGTTTGCAAACAATAAAGAACAATTTAAATCATAACAAAATCGCATACCTAATACATAATATAAACATCAAAGAATGGAACAATTATCTATCATGAATGATATCCAAAAAACACAACGAAACAATACAAAACATATTTACAATTTTATTGTGGACCTTTCTTAATTAGACAATTTAGTGATGAATTTTTGAAAAAACGGATCTTTTTTTACAAAATTTGAAATTAATATTTGTACAGCAATTGGTCTGTATACAATCGAATCGAATCATTAACGAACGATTGGGGATTAAATGATTGATTTTTTGGTGAATCATTCGCAAACGGATCAACTAATTTACGATTTATTCGGTTTTTGTGAAACTATACTTATTGCATAGGAATTGATCTGTTTACAAGGCAAGTGAATCGAATCCATTCATTCACAACTGATAGGTGATTGAACAAATCGATTGATTTCTAGGTGAATCATTCGCGAACGAATAGATTCGCATGAGTGACTCGTTCGCGAATGAATCGATTCATTAACTCAATTTTTGGCGAATCATTCGCGAACGAACTGATTTGTATTAGTGACGGTTTGCGAACGAATCGATTCGTTTGCTCAATTTTTGGTGAATCATTCGTGAACGAATGGATTTGTACAAGTGACTCGTTCGTGAACGAATTGATTAGTATAAGTGACTCGTTCGCGAACAAATCGAGTCGTGTAAGTGAATCGTTCGCGAACGAATCGATTCATTACATGGTGAATCATTCGCGAACGAATTGCTTTGTATTAGTGACTCATTTGCGAACGAATCGATTCATTTGGTCAATTTTCGGTGAATCATTCGCGAACGAATTGATTTGTATTGGTGACTTTTTGCCTACGAATCGATTCATTTGCTCAATTTTTGGTGAGTCATTCACGAACGAATTATTTTTTTAAATCGATCGCGAACGAATTCATTTGTACAAGTGACTCGTTCGCGAACGAATCGATTCGTATAACTGACTCGTTCGCGAACGAATCGATTCACTAACCCAATTTTTGATGAATCATCCGCGAACAAATTGAATAATTTTTAGTGAATTATCGACGAACGAATCGATTCATTTGCCCAATATTTGGTGAATCCTTCACGAACGAATTGAATTATTTTTTAAATCATTCGCGAAAGAATTGATTCGTATAAGTGACTTGTTCGCGAACGAATCGATTCGTATAAGGGACTCGTTCGCGAACGAATCGATTCGTACAAGGGAATCGTTCGGGAACGAATCGATTCATTGCCTCAACTTTTGGTGAATCATTTGCGAACGAATTAAATAATTTTTAGTGAATCATTTGCGAACGAATTGATTCGTATAACTGACTCGTTCGCGAACGAATCGATTCGTATAACTGACTCGTTCGCGAAAGAATCGATTCACTAACCCAATTTTTGATGAATCATCATCGAACAAATTGAATAATTTTTAGTGAATTATCCATGAACGAATCGATTTATTTGCCCGATATTTGGTGAATCCTTCACGAACGAATTGAATTATTTTTTAAATCATTCGCGAACGAATCGATTCGTATAAGTGACTCATTCGGGAACGAATCGATTCATTGCCTCAATTTTTGGTGAATCATTTGCGGACGAATTGATTCATTTGGTCAATTTTCGGTGAATCATTCGCGAACGAATTGATTTGTATTGGTGACTTTTTGCCTACGAATTTGTATTAGTGACTCATTTGCGAACGAATCGATTCATTTGGTCAATTTTCGGTGAATCATTCGCGAACGAATTGATTTGTATTGGTGACTTTTTGCCTACGAATCGATTCATTTGCTCAATTTTTGGTGAGTCATTCACGAACGAATTATTTTTTTAAATCGATCGCGAACGAATTCATTTGTACAAGTGACTCGTTCGCGAACGAATCGATTCGTATAACTGACTCGTTCGCGAACGAATCGATTCACTAACCCAATTTTTGATGAATCATCCGCGAACAAATTGAATAATTTTTAGTGAATTATCGACGAACGAATCGATTCATTTGCCCAATATTTGGTGAATCCTTCACGAACGAATTGAATTATTTTTTAAATCATTCGCGAAAGAATTGATTCGTATAAGTGACTTGTTCGCGAACGAATCGATTCGTATAAGGGACTCGTTCGCGAACGAATCGATTCGTACAAGGGAATCGTTCGGGAACGAATCGATTCATTGCCTCAACTTTTGGTGAATCATTTGCGAACGAATTAAATAATTTTTAGTGAATCATTTGCGAACGAATTGATTCGTATAACTGACTCGTTCGCGAACGAATCGATTCGTATAACTGACTCGTTCGCGAAAGAATCGATTCACTAACCCAATTTTTGATGAATCATCATCGAACAAATTGAATAATTTTTAGTGAATTATCCATGAACGAATCGATTTATTTGCCCGATATTTGGTGAATCCTTCACGAACGAATTGAATTATTTTTTAAATCATTCGCGAACGAATCGATTCGTATAAGTGACTCATTCGGGAACGAATCGATTCATTGCCTCAATTTTTGGTGAATCATTTGCGAACGAATTAAATAATTTTTAGTGAATCATTTGCGGACGAATTGATTCGTATAACTGACTCGTTCGCGAAAGAATCGATTCACTAACTAACCCAATTTTTGATGAATCATCATCGAACAAATTGAATAATTTTTAGTGAATTATCCACGAACGAATCGATTCATTTGCCCAATGTTTGGTGAATCCTTCACGAACGAATTGAATTATTTTTTAAATCATTCGCGAACGAATTGATTCGTATAAGTGACTTGTTCGCGAACGAATCGATTCGTATAAGGGACTCGTTCGCGAACGAATCGATTCGTATAAGGGACTCGTTCGGGAACGAATCGATTCATTGCCTCAATTTTTGGCGAATCATTTGCGAACGAATTAAATAATTTTTAGTGAATCATTTGCGAACGAATTGATTCGCATGAGTGACTCGTTCGCGAACGAATCTATTCATTAACTTAATTTCTGATGAATCATTCGCGAACGAATTGATTTGTTTTGGTGACTATTTGCGAACGAATCGATTCATTTGCTCAATTTTTGGTGAATCACTCACGAACGAATTGAATTATTTTTTTAAATGATTCGCGAACGAATCGATTCATTTGCTCAATTTTTGGTGGATCATTCGCGAACGAATTGAATTATTTTTTAAATCATTCGCGAACGAATTGATTCGTATAAGTGACTTGTTCGCGAACGAATCGATTCGTATAAGGGACTCGTTCGCGAACGAATCGATTCGTATAAGGGACTCGTTCGGGAACGAATCGATTCATTGCCTCAATTTTTGGCGAATCATTTGCGAACGAATTAAATAATTTTTAGTGAATCATTTGCGAACGAATTGATTCGCATGAGTGACTCGTTCGCGAACGAATCTATTCATTAACTCAATTTCTGATGAATCATTCGCGAACGAATTGATTTGTTTTGGTGACTATTTGCGAACGAATCGATTCATTTGCTCAATTTTTGGTGAATCACTCACGAACGAATTGAATTATTTTTTTAAATGATTCGCGAACGAATCGATTCATTTGCTCAATTTTTGGTGGATCATTCGCGAACGATTGGATTCGTACAAGTGACTCGTTCGCGAACGAATTGATTGGTATAAGTGACTCGTTCGCGAACGAATCGAGTCGTGTAAGTGAATCATTCGCGAACGAATCGATTCATTACCTCAATTTTTGGTGAATCATTTGCGAACGAATTAAATAATTTTTAGTGAATCATTCGTAAAGGAATTGATTCGCATGAGTGACTTGTTCGCGAACGAATGGATACATTAACTGAATTTCTGATGAATCATTTGCGAACGAATTGATTTGTATTGGTGACTATTTGCGAACGAATCGATTCATTTGGCCAATTTTTGGTGAATCATTCACCGACGAATTGAATTATTTTTTTAAATCATTCGCGAACGATTTGATTCGTATAAGTGACTCATTCGTGAACGAATCGATTCATTTGCTCAATTTTTGGTGGATCATTCGTGAACGAATGGATTCGTACAAGTGACTCGTTCGCGAACGAATCGAGTCGTGTAAGTGAATCGTTCGCGAACGAATCGATTCATCAACTCAATTTTTGGTGAATCATTCGCGAACGAATTGATTTGTATTAGTGACTCATTTGCGAACGAATCGATTCATTTGGTCAATTTTTGGTGAATCATTCGTGAACGAATGGATTCGTACAAGTGACTCGTTCGCGAACGAATTGATTGGTATAGGTGACTCGTTCACGAACGAATCGAGTCGTGTAAGTGAATCGTTCGCGAACAAATCGATTCATTAACTCAATTTTTGGTGAATCATTCGCGAACGAAATAAATAATTTTTAGTGAATCATCCGCGAACGAATTGATTCGCACGAGTGACTCGTTCGCGAACGAATTGATTCATCAACTCAATTTCTGATGAATCATTCGCGAACGAATTGATTTGTGTTAGTGACTATTTGCGATCGAATCGATTCATTTGGTCAATTTTTGGTGAATCATTCGCGAACAAATTAAATAATTTTTAGTGAATCATTCGCGAACGAATTGGTTTGTAGTAGTGACTCCTGACTCATTTGCCAACGAATCGATTCATTTGCTCAATTTTTGGTGAATCATTCGTGAACGAATTGAATTATTTTTTTTAGATCATTCGCGAACAAATCGATTCATATAAGTGACTCGTTCGCGAACGAGTCGATTCATTTGCTCAATTTCTAATGAATCATTCGCGAACGAATTGAATGATTTTTAGTGGCTCATACGCGAACGAATTGACTCATAAATCAAAGATTTGATCAATTCGTTGGCGAATGGTTCTTTCAAAAAATTGATCAATTCGTTCATGAACAATTCACCAAAAATTGAGAGTCGTGTTGTACTTCGTAGGAATCGTGCAGGCCTAGCGAGATTTCAAGTTTCATCAAAATCGGTTCAGCCGTTTTATAGGTAAAGAGTTTTAAAAAATGTTGGAAAATGTTGTCGCTCGATAAACTCGAAAGCTTTGAATTTTTGGAACATGGTGCCTGGTGGTGATGATGAAACAACAGATTCTTGGTAGAATAAGGTCGCAGTGATATCACCGGATTAAATCTTACTTTTTTCACATTTTAAAAAATGACAAAAAAAAAGTTCTAATGCGCAAATTTTTAATTTTTTTTTCAATCTTCGTAGTCTAATGAAGCACTTCTTCTTATTTCAACGAAATGTCGAAGAGAAAAGGGTAATAAAACTTTCAATTTTAATAAAATCGCGCTTGAGGGGATTTGATTTTGGCAAAATTGTATTACATATTTAGGTACAATCTAATGAAAGGCGAGCGTTAACAAATAGGTACCAATGAATATCATATTTTAGAGAAACTTCTAGTCGAGAGGGATAAAACTTTAGAGCAGATTATTTTATTTTTTCGCTTATTCAAACCCTCAATTCTTGGTCACTCGGAAGATGGCTACTTAGCAGGCTATTATCAATTTTGAAACATTGTTAGCTCACCGTTCCCATCAACAATCCGTCTGTATAAATTATCATGTTGCATCTCTAATGTAATGTTCGCTTTGGAGTAGTTCCCAATGGGTTGCCCCATGGGTTGTTCACCAGATCATCCACTTTTTTGCTCACCCAATTCAATTGTTCGCGTGCTTCATTCAATATCTTGCTAATATCTTTGTCTATTTTATCCAATTTCTTGTTAAGATCGTCGTTCGCGCCAGATGTAGGCCTTCCGTAAGTAGGCGTGTAGTAAATCAACGCGGATATTAAATAAATTAAAAAAAATTGTAAAAAGTCGCACTTCATTTTTGACAGATCGCTACACCATAAATGACTGAGTAAAGGAAACGACACATAAATTCGTAGGTTTTCACAACCGCGATTTTGAACTTATACGTCGGTTCATCAAAATCAGAATCTTTAATAACTAAAACGCCGTTAGGAGTAAGTACTCGTAATTAGTAAAATAGCTATGAAAATGAAGCTGATAGGTTTCCAGGAATTTTTTCATATGAAGAGTGATATTCCAAAACTCGCTTTGTCCATTTTCACAACTTTTCAGGAGAGAGGAAAAACAGTTTCCCTTTAAACGGGTAAATTGGCTTTTTAGGCGATTTTAGCACTTTATTTGAGCGGATTTATGATGTAGGAGTGTAGGTATACATTTCATCCACTAAATACTGCTGAAAAAAATTTCAATAAAAATGGACAAAGCGCGTTTTGGAACATTATTTTTTTTTAAATTTTTAGTGAATTGGCTATTTAGGTGAGTTTAACACCTCATTTTGGTAGGATGATGATGTAGGAATGTGAGTTAATACTTCATCTACCAGGTACCACTGAAAACCCAACTTTGATAAAAATGGACAAAGCGAGTTTTGGAATATCACTCTTCATATCAAACTAGGAAGATTAAAAATGAAAAATAATCAAGTACATAGTTCTGTACTTTTTTACGGGCCACTGGGAGGGGTAAACATTTATTGAATTTCAATAAATCACGATGATCTGCTCAAATGAATTGGAGATTATTTTGATTCGATTTTTACGAACAATGCTGAGCAATTTTTGTAGATTTGTTCAAGTTGCGAAAATAGCAATTGATAAATCGATTCTTCTAGTTGAAAAAAAATATTCAGCGACACGAATGAATAAATTATTCAAGAGTTCAATTACAATAACCTCTACTTAGTGATCGGAAAATATGATTCGGGCAACGATAAGTTGTAATTGATTTTTTTTAAAATTAAAATTGACGAACCCCGAAAGTACATTGATTTGATCGATTCTTCCAATGTTGAGTACCTACGAAATTGAACTTTGGTTTTGGTCATCTTCGTAGAATCAAAGTTGAGAAAATCTCATGCTTTTTTTCGCCAGAAATTGCAAAAAATCTCGCTTTGTTGCATAAGAGCATTTTCAATTGATTAATATTCTGTTTTTTGTTTTTTTTAGAGATTTTTTTGTACATTGAAAAGTTTACTCGCTTTTTTTGTCAATTTTTAATTTATTTAAGATCGTTAAACAAAAAAAAAAAAAAAAAAAAAAAAAAGTACGAGCCGAGCCCTGAACTGAGTGATTTGGGTTAGCCAACAATGGTTAAAGAAACCAATGGAATTTTTTTCTAGAATTTAAAGAGGGCGGTAATTTTTAAAAATTTTGACAAAAATTGAAAGCGTTGAAAATTACCTACCTAATGAATTTATTTTAATAATTGCTAAGGTGTCTTCTGAGTGTCTCAATAAGAGGAAGTCAACATTGTTAGAGAGATTGAGGAAAATTTTTCTTGTAGATGGAGTATTTCGAAGGATCTTTCCCAAAAATTAATATTTTTGAAGAAAAAAAATTGTATGGATTTTAAGTTTTTATTGTTTTGATTGTCATCTCAACTTCGGATGCAAAGTTTCTCGCAATCGAATAACGCTTCCTCCTTCTTTAATAACATTAGTGACCCATCCTAAGCACAAGTACGTATGTTTACCTACCCTGTGATTTGAAGGTACCGAGACATGCTGGCGTAAAAATGATCCTTTTCGATTTGCTTGGCAATTTGACGTTGATGATGAGTCATTCAAGATACCATAATGAAAAGGTGCTCTTTGAGACGCTAAATTGCTAATTTTATTTCGTTTATTATTTTTCTACGAGGTGGATCAGTATCGCAATTGATCAAGAAGATCTATGCAAGATGAAAAATTGAAAGAAACGTGTTCATAAGTGGGTTATTTTTAGCTCTTTTATATAAGATCTCAACCAAAAAAAAAAAATGGTCACTTATCAATTCATATAATTACGTAAGTACCTATACCTAAAGATTCGTGTTACCTGCTATTCAAATTCAATAATTATTTTGAGCTAAAGAAGTGAAAGTGAACTTTCCAACTTGTTTACCTCTCGAAGTACGAATTTAAAAAAAAAAATCTACCGATTTTTGAAACTTCCATAAATTCAAAAGTGAAAAAGAGTTTAACAATATTGCTACTCACCAAGGTTCCATTTTAGGCTATCGACGTGTTACTACTTACTAATTGTGTCATTTACCTGCACTTCTTCGTGGAATTACAACACCTGGTTGTCTATTGTCTTGAGAGAATTAAATACCTACTCACAGAATTATTAATTCACAATTACTTGAAACATTTCATATCAAACTAGAAAGATTAAAATTGAAATATAATCAAGTACCTACCTACATAGTCCTGTACTTTTTTTGGAGCCACTAGGAAGGGTAAAAATTTATTGACTTTCAAATCATGATTTGCTCAGGTAGATGAGAGATTAATTTGCCTTGATTTTTAAGAAAACTGTTGTGCAATTTTTGTAGATTTGTTAAAGTTGCGAAAATAGCAATGATAAATCGATTCTTCAAGTTGAAAAAAAAAGATTCAGCGACACTTTGGAATTTTTTAAAAAAAGAATTCAATTGTAATCACCTCTAAATCATAAATTCCAATAAAATTACAAAAATAAGAAAATATAGAACATGCATATTACACTAAGTATTTGAATTCGGGTTTGCAAACAATAAAGAACAATTTAAATCATAACAAAATCGCATACCTAATACATAATGTAAACTAGAATGGAACACGTATCTACCACGAATGATATCCAAAAAACACAACGAAACAATAGAAAAACATAATATTTACAATTGTATTGTTGACCTTTTTTAATTAGACAATATTAGTGATGAATTTTGATAAAACGGATCTTTTTTCACAAATATATGTTCAACGAAAAATTTGAAATAAATATTTGACTATTTGTACAGCAATTGATCTGTTTACAATCGAATCGAATCATTAACGAACGGTTGGAGATTAAACAAATTGATTGCTTTTTTGGCGAATCGTTCGCAAACGGATCAATCAATTTACGATTGATCCGGTTTTTGTGAAACTATTGCATAGGAATTGATCTGTTTACAATAAGGCAACTGAATCGAATCCATTCATTCACAATATGAATAACTGATAAGCGATTGAACAAATTGATTGATTTCTACGTGAATCATTCGCAAACGAATCGATTCGTATAAGTGACTCGTTCGCGAACGAATCAAGTCATGTGAGTGAATCGTTCGTGAACGAATCAATTCATTTGCTTAATTTTTGGTGAATCATTCGCGAACGAATTGTTTTCTATAAGTGACTGATTTGCGAACGAATCGATTCATTTCATCATTTGCTCAATTTTTGGTGAATCATTCACGATCGAATTATTTTTTAAATCATTCGCGAACGAATTTATTTGTACAAGTGACTCGTTCGCGAACGAATCGATTCGTATAAGTGACTCGTTCGCGAACGAATTGAATAATATTTAGTGCATCATTCGTTAACGAATCGATTCGTTTGCTTAATTTTTGGCGAATCATTCACGAACGAATTGAATTATTTTTTAAATCATTCGCGAACGAATCGATTCGTATATGTGACTCGTTTGCAAACGAATCGAGTCGTGTAAGTGAATCATTCGCGAACAAATCGATTCATCAACTCAATTTTTGATGAATCATTCGCGAACGAATTGAATAATTTTTAGTGAATCATTCGCGAACAAATTGATTTGTATTAGTGACTCATTTGTGAACGAATGGATTCTTTTGCTCAATTTTTGGTGAATCATTGGCGAACGAATTGATTTGTATTAGTGACTCATTTGCAAACCAATCGATTCATTTGCTCAATTTTTGGTGAATCATTCACGAACGAATTGAATTATTTTTTTAAATCAGTCGCGAACGAATTGATTCGTATAAGTGACTCGCTCGCGAACGAATCGATTCGTATAAGGGACTCGTTCGCGAACGAATCGATTTACTAACCCAATTTTTGATGAATCATCCGCGAACGAATTGAATAATTTTTAGTGAATTATCCGCGAACGAATCGATTCATTTGCCCAATATTTGGTGAATCCTTCACGAACGAATTGAATTATTTTTTAAATCATTCGCGAACGAATTGATTCGTATAAGTGACTCGTTCGCGAACGAATCGATTAATCGGCTCAATTTTTGGTGAATCATTCGCGAACAAATTGATTTTTTTTTAAATCATTCGCGAACGGATTGATTTGTATAAGTGAATCATTCGAGAACGAATTGAATTTTTTTTAACATCATTCGAACGAATTGATTTGTAAAAGTGACTCGTTCGCGTACGAATCGATTCATCTGCTCAAGTTTTGGTGAATCATTCGCGAACGAATTGAATTTTTTTTAAAATCATTCGCGAACGAATCGATTTGTATAAGTGACTCATTCGCGAACGAATCGAGTCGTGTAAGTGAATCGTTCGCGAACGAATCGATTAATCAACTCAGTTTTTGATGAATAATTCGCGAACGAATTGAATAATTTTTAGTGAATCATTCGCGAACGAATTGATTTGTATTAGTGACTCGTTTGCGAACGAATCCATTCATTTGCTCAATTTTTGGTGAATCATTCACGAACAAATTGAATTATTTTTTTAAATCATTCGCGAACGAATTGATTCATAAATCAAAGAATTGATCAATTCGTTGGCGAATGGTTCTTTCGAAAAATTGATCAATTCGTTCATGAACAATTCACCAAAAATTTAGGGTCGTATTAGTACTTTGTAGGAATCGTACAGGCCTAGCGAGATTTTAAGTTTCGTCGAAGTCGGTTCAACCATTTTCTAGGTACCTACTAATGAGTTTTAAAAAATGTTGGAAAAAAATTTTGTCGCTCAATTAACTTGAAAGCTTTGAATTTTTGGAACATGGTGCCAGGTGTTGATGATGAAACAACAGATTCTTGGTAGAATAAGGTCGCAGTGATATCATCGGATTAAATCTTACGTTTTCCACATTTTAAAAAAAGAAAAAAGAAGTTCTAATGCGCAAATTTTCAATTTTTTTTTCAATCTTCGTAGTCCAATGAAGAATTTCTCATGACCTAACCAAAATATGCTCCTATTGGCTAGTTGATTGGTCCTCTGTAAATATAAAATACAGACGATCGATCACCTAGCCAGTAGTGAGTTAGAGAGACGAATATCGAAGTAATCAATTTTGATATTTGTCAATAATTACTGTCGGATTAGTTCATAACAAACTTCTAGTCGAGAGGGATAAAACTTTAGAGCGGATTATTTTATTTTAATTTTTCGCGTATTCAAATCCTCAACACTTGGACCCTCAGAAGATACTTTGCAGGCTAATTATCAATTTTGAAACATTGTTAGCTCACCGTTCCCATCCACAATCCGTCTGTACAAATTATCATGTTGCATCTCTAATGTATTGTTCGCTTTGTAGTAGCTCCCCATTGGTTTTTCCATAGATCATCCACTCTTTTGCGCATGCTATCCAACTTTTCGTCTATTTTATCCAATTTCCTGTTAAAATCGTCGTTCGCGCCAGATGTAGGCCTTTCGTAAGTAGGCGTGTAGTAAATGAACGCGGATATTAAATAAATGAAAAAATACTGTAAAAAGTTGCACTTCATTTTTGACAGATCGCTACACCATAAATGACTAAGTAAAGGACACGACACAACAATTCGTCGGTTTTCACAACCGCGATTTTGAACTTATACGCCTGCTCATCAAGACCAGAATCTCTAATAACTTAAACATCGTTGGGAGTAAGTACTCGTAAGTAAAATAGCTATGAAAATGAAGCTGATAGGTTCCGACGAATTTTTTCATATCAAACTAGAAAGATTAAAAATGAAAAATAATCAAGTACCTAGGTACATAGTAAAAATTTATCAACTTTCTAATCATGATCTGCTCAGAAGAATTAGAGATTAATTTTCTTCGATTTTCACGAAAACTGTTGAGCAATTTTTGCAGATTTGTTCAAGTTGCGAAAATAGCAATTGATAAATCGATTCCTCTAGTACATATAAAAGAATATTATTATAACACATCAATAATTCAGGAACTAACAAAAACATTTATTTTTACACACGTTCGTATTTATACATAGCGCATAAAACAGAAAGAAAAAAAAAGGAAAAAAATAACACGTATAAATAAATAATATTTTAACAATATTATGCTTTTTGCAAATTAAAATAATTATTTACATTTAATTACACACGAAGATTACAAATACGAATATCTTTATGTAATACATTATAGCAACAGCTATCGCCTTAAAAATTCGATCAACGAACAGTATAGTATAATAAAATAATTGGAAATGCACACGTGATGATAAATAATGATCTACACATACGAAATAGTCGTCGTATAAACAATTATTCGTAATGTCGAATAATTATTTCGGTTTCAAAATCACGCCGATTTTTTTTTTTCATTTTCATTTTCAGCGACTTTATTTAATAAATAGGAACTAGCTATCAAGTTGATTTTTTTTTAAATTTTTGATTTATAATAAATTGGCACTTAAAAATCATATTATAAAGAATTTCAAAATATGAGATCACACGTATAACAAAAATATCAAGATAGCGTTGGTTTTAGTTTTTTTTTTTGCTTTTTCAGGCACGGTTTTTGTTGGATTTAGATTGAAAAATTTCGCAGGTGATTTTTCTACAGTAGTAACCTTGCTTAGGTAAGAGGGTTATGTGATGTAATGGATTGGATTTGAATTTTGAAGGGAAAGGGGACTCGAGTTATCGTAATTGCGATGGTTGGAAATGAGACAATGAGATCATCAAGATTCGTTAAAGAACTTTTTCTAAAAAGAAATAAAATTTGTAAATTTTACAAAAAAAACACACAACAACTCAACCGAAAAAAAAACTCAATCCAAAGCATACTTACATATTTTTTTTTTAAAATAAGAGAAATTTTATTAATTGTAAAAATTAAATTTTGTTTCACTCCACGTTTTATTTTTAAAATATTTTCAGCAAATTTTTACACTCAATTTTTTGTTTTTATGTAATTTTTAGCGAATAATTTTGGGGCTTTTTGATCGACTTTCAGAAACTACTTTCATATTTTTTTCATAAATTAAGCTTTGACACTTTTTTGAGATTTTTGAAATATTTTTTGGGTTTTATTGGGCACTTTTCAAACTATCTTTTCAATTTTTCACCAATTAACCAAGTTTTTTTAGTTAGAATTTTCAAAATTTCAGTATTTTTAAGAAAATTTCTCAATTTTGATCAATTTTTTTTCTTTTTGAAATTTGAAGTCAATTTTTCCGAACTTCCGATATTTTTTTTAAAAAATTCACCGATTTTAATAATCTACATTTTTCAGATTTTGGTTTTTTGTGACATTTTTGTTTTTATATCACTTTTAGCAATTTTCTTTCCTTTTACTTTTTTGGACATTTTTTCATAATATTTATTTCTCTATTTTTTAAAAATCTGACACTTACAGCAAAACAATTCTGTCCACTTCGGAATTTTCCAACATAATGTTTCCAAATTTTCTAATATTTTTTTTTTTGTTATAAACAAATTTTCAATTTTAATTTTTTCAATGTGCTCTTATTTTTCATTTTTGTGTAATTTTTGGAAAATTTTTGAATTTATTTTTGACGGATCTGACGCAATTTCAATATTATTAAGCATTTTGAACAATATTTCCAAACTCAGAAACTTTGATACTTTTTTTGATTTTCAGAAAATTAATGTTTACGTATTCATTACAATATTGACATTTTTTTTTTTTTTGATAATTTTTAACGAGTTTTTGTGTTACATATTTGAAAGTATTTATTTATTTACGTCAGTTTTCCACCAGAATTGCATTTTTTTCCCAAAGTTTTTGGTCAAATTTTATCATTTTTTTTTTTTTACGAAATCAAAAACAAGAATCATTTCATATAAAACATTGAACACTGAATAATTAAAGGCATTTTAAAAAGATATTAAAAGTAAGTAAAATTTTCGTTGACTCCCTTTTTTATACGGAGAGTGAAGAAATTACCTAAAATTTAATATCAAAAAATTAAAATAATATCATTTTGGGATCAAGTAAGTATGATTGAATTTTTTTGCAATTAAAAAAAAAAAAAAACGTGAAAAAATTGGGATAAGTATTCTACATTATTTTATTATCGTTGAAAAGTTCAATTTTTCAGTTGTTTTGCAGAAAACTATAAATATTAATCACCTATTTATTTTTTTGAAAAAAAAAAAAAAAAAAAATGAAGAAATCCAGAGACTGAGTTTAAATAACTAATAATTTTATCAACAAAATTCTCAATTTTTTCACATTTTTAATTTTTTTAAAAATCAATCATACGAGCAAGTCACCAAAAACCCATCACAAATCTTGACCATCTCAAGCCAGATAATAATTCGAGTAACCTTCAAAAAAAAATTCAGTGTTTACGTAAAAAAAATCCTTAAATTTTACCAAAAAAAAAAATGCTCAAACGAAACCATTTTTATCTCAAACAAAGATAAACATTAACCGGTCCAATATAATACTGTTTTCTGAGACAATACGGAGACACATTTTAAAAAAACTCATAAGAGGGGGAAACTAAAGCTTATATGTAGTTGGTTTCCAAGTCCTTAGGACTTTTTCAACATCCAGCGTCACGTAATTTAAAAAACCCCTTTCGGAAAGGTAACTACTGATACAAAATATAAACGTGTTAAAAAATACTAAATACGCCTAGCTAAATTATTACAATAATATCGAAGCGATAATAACCATAACGCTAGGTACATATTTTAAATAAATAAACGAGTAACACGACGTAGTAGGTACGTAATAAAGGACATACATAGGTAGGTAGGTAAGGTAGGTAGTTTAGGGTACTAAAAAAAAAAATCTCCAATAAACCGCGCAAAAAGGCAATAGATACCACACATCATTCAAATTTCCAAAATTATCAACACTCTAACGCGTACATTACATACACTAAAACAATACACAAAATACTCTTTGGAGTTACCGGGGCAAATAAGGGTGGGAGGGGGGAAAAGAGGGAGTAAAAACAAAGAAGAAAAATTCGCGTTACAAAAAAATTAAACAAATTGTACCATTTTCCTAAGAAGATACAACATCGTAGTACAAAACACTCACATACAAACACACGTAAACAAATGGCACGTAACAAAAAAAATTGTTCTAGTGTCGGCGATCGAAAAAAAAAAATTATAAATAAAATAACAAAGAAAAAAAAACAATAAAATAACAGCGTTATAAAAAAATTTCATGTTTACAGCATTATTATAATATTTTATGTCACCGGACTACTGGATTCCGTTTCATTTATATACGTCGATTTTTTAATCGTTCGTATAGTTTCGTCGTGTATTCCTCGTAGAGGATTTCAAAATACACGCATACACACAAAAAAAATGAAAAAAAAAAATGATAATAAAATTACAAAACAGGAACTTATTTACAGTATTATTAAGTTATGCAAAAATACAATATACGCGCGTATTTTATCCGTCTTTTTGGCCTTTGGGTAGCATTTTATGTACTTCGGATATCGGGTATCACTTCTTAGAAGAATAATAATTTTTTTCATGTATCAGCAATGGAGTGATCGTCGAGGGGAAGCGTTTCTTCGAGTCGTTTCTGAAATGAAAACAAACGTATGGATTAAAATATTGTAAGATAATTAATTTTAAATATTAAAAAATGTGATTTATTTTTCATTCTAAAAAAAAAACTTTCTAGCAATCTTTTTTTTTCAAGTTGTCATTTCAATTTTGGCAAAAACATCAAACCTTTTTTACAATCTGTCAGAAAAAAGAGCATTTTTTCAAAAGAACGACTCGTAATTTTTCCAAAAAAATGAACTTATCTGGCAATTTTTTTCTGGAAAAAAGTTGGTTTTTTTCAATTTTGGCAAAATGCAACTTTTTTACAGTCTGTCTGAAAGAAGAAGGACTTTTTAGGAATTTTTGCCCAAAAAATGGACGAATTTTTACATTTTGGCAAAAATCAAATGCTCGTAATTTTAAATTTTTCAAAAAAAACAGGAATTTTCTCGTAGTTTTGACTAAAAATCAGGACTTTTTAAAAATTTTGGCCGAAATCACGAAAGCAGGATCTAATTTTAATTTTGAGAAAAGCAGCTCTTTTTTCTCAAAATTTAGTAAAAAAAATCTGGGCATTTTATTCGCAATTTTGAAAAAAAAAACTATAGTAATTTGGGCAAAAAACAAGATTTTTTTCATCGCAATTTCAAAAAAAATTACACATTCTTTTGCAACCTTTGCAATAACTTAGAATTTTTTTTCGTAATTTCATCAAAATTTGGGATTTTTATCAATTTTGGCAAAACAGCTGGACTGGTTCTCCAATTTTCACTGAACGTAGAACTTTCCGAAAATTTTTGTAAGAAACGCGAGACTCTTTCATGTGCAGTGTGCAATTTTGACAAAAAAGTAGTTTTTTTTTTTTGAAATTGTGGTAAAAAATTGAACTTTTTCATTTGAGCAAAACGTTTTTGAAACTCTGACCACAGATAGGAATTTTTGAAAAGTTTTGGAAAAAAAATGAGATGAACTCTTACTATTTTACTAAAAACTTTGCAATTTCAAAAGAACAAAATTTTTTTGACATTTTGACCAAAAACAAGATTTTTTTTTGGCAAAAATTACAATTTTTTCAATTTTGGCCAAAATTACATTTTTTTAATTCCAACAAAAATTACATTTTTTTTCAATTTAGACAAAAATCACAATTTTTCAATTTTGACAAAAACTACAATTTTTCAATTTTGACAGAAATCACAATTTTTTCAATTTTGGTAAAAATAACACATTTTTTTCAATTTTGGTAAAAATTAAATTTTTTCAATTTTGGCAAGAATTACAATTTTTTTAATTTTGGCAAAAATTGATATTTTTTTAATTATGACAAAAATTACAATTTTTTCAATTTTGGCCAAAATTACATTTTTTTAATTCCAACAGAAATTACATTTTTTTTTCAATCTAGACAAAAATCACAATTTTTTCAATTTTGACAAAAATTACAATTTTTCAATTTTGACAAAAATCACAATTTTTTCAATTTTGGTAAAAATAACACATTTTTTTCAATTTTGGTAAAAATTAATTTTTTCAATTTTGGCAAGAATTACAATTTTTTCGATTTTGGCAAAAATTGCTATTTTTCAATTCTGACAAAAATTACAATTTTTTCAATTTTGGCCAAAATTACATTGTTTTAATTCTAACAAAAATTACATTTTTTTTCAATCTAGACAAAAATCACAATTTTTTCAATTTTGACAAAAATTACAATTTTTTAATTTTGACAAAAATTACAATATTTCAATTTTGACAAAAATTACAATTTTTCAATTTTGACAAAAATTACAATTTTTCAATTTTGACAAAAATCACAATTTTTTCAATTTTGACAAAAATCACAATTTTTTCAATTTTGGTAAAAATAACTCATTTTTTTCAATTTTGGTAAAAATTAAATTTTTTCAATTTTGGCAAGAATTACAATTTTTTCGATTTTGTCAAAAATTGCTATTTTTTCAATTCTGACAAAAATTACAATTTTTTCAATTTTGGCCAAAATTACATTGTTTTAATTCCAACAAAAATTACATTTTTTTTCAATTTAGACAAAAATCACAATTTTTTAAATTTTGACAAAAATTAGATACAATTTTTCAATTTTTACAAAAATTACAAATACAATCAATTTTTTTAATTCTGGCAATAATGACAATTTTGAATTTTTTCAATAATTATGCCAAGAAAGTAGGACTTTGTAAGCAAAACCATAAGACTTTTCTGGGAACTTTCTCATAACACCACCGAATCTTCTCCTTGCAATAAATTTTGGCACAAAAAACAGGCCTTCCTGTTTTTGAAAATTCAGGGAAAAAATCAGAATTTTTTCAATTGATTTTTTTTTAAATTCTGACCACAAGCCGAATTTTTAGAAAATTTTTGTAAAAAAAAAAAAAGCGCAGTTTATTTGCAATATTGCTAAAGGCCTTCGTCATTTTTTTGCGATTTTGGATGATAGAAAACAGCACATTTTTTGCAATTTTAGCAACAATTAGAATTTTTTGATTTGGCCAAAAAGAAGAGATTCCTTTGCAATTATGACCAAAAGCAAAACTTTCTGGAAACTTTGCAAATAACACAAGCACTTCCCATTCTTTTGTAATTTTTAGAAAAAACCAAAGGCATTCTGAAAATTTTTGTTGAACAAAAAAAATAACATAATTTCATTTGCAGTTTTTCTAATTTTTCCAAAAACAACACTTACCAGACGACCCTTCCGAAATTAAAAAATTCTTAGACCTAATTAAAAAACTTGACCTTACCAACTCGATTTAAATCTCATACGACGGGTGTAATAATCAAGTAATTACAAACACCCAAAAAAAAAAAAAAAAAAAAAAAAACACTTAATTTTGGAAAAAAATACAACTTTTTTGAAATTTATTCCAAATATATAATCCTTCTCACGAAGAGTATAGGATCGTTTTTGGGAAAAAACAGTGTTTTTTTACCAATTTCGTCAAACCAGCTACACTTATGGACAAAAGTAGGGCTTTAAAATTTTCCAAAAGAGCAGTAATTTTTTTGCAATTTTGGAGGCAACTTTTTGGTAATTTTGCAAGACAAAAAGAATTGTAATCTTTTAATGAAAAAGTGGTACTTATAAAAGTGTTTTTTTTAAATCTTCTCCCTGCAGGGGGAGGGAGGGGGGTGTTATTTGAATCGTAAGATTTTTTGGCGATTCAGGTAAAAAAAAAAAAAGAAGCTGGGTCTTTCTATTAACAATTTGGACAAAAAAACGGGAACATTTTGGTAAGATAATCAAAAAAGCTACATTTTTTTTGTAGCAATAAGCTGGACTTCTGGCAAATTTTTAGGTACAAAAAAAAACTGAGAACTGTAGATTTCATGACTTGTTGACAATTTTGAGAAGAAATCGCCTCCTTCCCTGCCCTTACATAAAACTATGCAAAATATACTAGAATAGGGCTCATAAAAATCAACATCAAAAGACAAAATCCTTGAAAATACATAATTAAAAATACCACATTTTGATCGTATATCTCACCTTTTCATCGTTTGGATATCTCTGGAGGTACCCTGGGCTTTATTTACGTAAAGAGGACGCATCGTCGTAGGTCGAAGACTCGATATACGTCAAGTTATCTTTGGTATCGGAGGCGGAACTCGATCCTGCGAAGACGAGAAATCAGCAAAATTGAAGCTTCGGATGAATTAACAGGCAGGCAGACACAAGGCGTAGAATGTGATCAAAGGTAGAGTAGAGATGTTCGAAAAAAAGGCAGAATTACGTTTGGATATTATAGCATGCGATCGGGATCATTTTCGATAGGATACATCGGCTGCCACCGTCACTGTAGTAGAACCGCGCATACATAGATAAAAATAGTACACGACTCATCTCAGGGTGGTGACGACAACAACATTATGGTACAGGTAGATATTACTCGGTAGCAGGAATCATGCAGTTTTGGCACATTACGCATTTGGAAACAGGATGCAGATACGCGCAGGTTGTTTTTAATTAGAAAATGGCTTACTTCGTTGAAAATGCGGTTGTATCGAACGCAAGGACGGAAATTCGATACCGGTAATGATATCCGAAGACTGATCCACGATTATGTTGACTTTTTTCTCATCTATCGATCCGCCGGCCCCAGTCGCATCGTTCCAATCGACGACGTTGCTGCTCGATATGCAATGCACCATCGGCTGCCTGGTCTGCAAATCGTTGGATCCACTGCCTGGCCCTAGTTGGGTACTAGACGTGGGCGACGCAACATCATCGGTGCTGCCGACGATCAGCGAGCTGCTGGGGGTATCCGGACTCTGGCCACTGGCACCGATCGGACTATGGGTAGTTGTATCCGGCGGACTACTCGAGTACGTGCTGCTGGTCTGCGAGAAGGTGTTATTCGTGGCCACGATCAGAGTCGGCGTCGACGATAACTGCAGTACTTGCTGATTAGCTGCGGCTGCGGCCGCCGCTGCAGCCGCCGTCTGAGTCGATATGGAATGTTTGACAAATCGGGCTTGTCTTTCGACCGTACCAGGCGGTGTTTGGCTACTGGTGATGATGAAGTTACCTCTGGGCGAGTTGTTCTTTTCGGCGCCCGCGTTCGCCAAGATGAAATTACCGCACAGTTTGTTGTCCGGAGGACTGCTGATTATAAAGCTTTGCGATTGTTTCTCCGTGTTCAGATTATTCAAGATGAAGTGAGCTCCGGTCGCTGCGCCGTGTTTATCTTGACCGGTAGCCCCTTTCGGACTAAGAATGTAGCTCGTCTGTGGCGTGGACGACTTGACGGCGCCGTTATCGGTGGTAATGATGAAATTCTGCGACTGATTGTTGGCGTCTTTCAAGATGATATTGTGTTGACTCAGATTAATGTTGGAAGATTGGCTTGTCGCGCTGCCGGACGTCGCCACGTTATCTGGTAACTGTTGATTATTAGACACCATCGTCATCTGTTGCTGGACGATGGTGGTATTCTGCTGGACGACGGTCGTGTTCTGATGATGAGGCGGACTCGTCTGCTGCGGCGATACCGAGCAAGGCACCATTAGCGTTTGCCCGTTCACCCCGCTGTTGACGCATTGAATGAACTCTTGGTGATGATGATGGTGATGCGGCGTGGACGCCGAAGCCGCCGAAACAGCCACGGTCGAAGACCTGGACGTGTTCGGCGACGTATTATAGGTGATCTGTTGACCGGCGGCGTTCACGTTGGCGACGATCGGGCTCAATTGACCACCAAAGTTGGCTCCGTTGTTGACGATGAACTGGTTCGGAGATTGAGTGGCGATAAATTGCGTTGTACCGTTTGGCGTCGAGATGGTTTGCGCTGGTCTGAGTTGATTCTGAGCTGCGCCAGCTTGAGCAGCCCTGATCACCATACCAGTTGCCGGACTAGCCAAGATACCCTGACCTCCAGCATGACTAAACACTGTCGCCGCATTGGTGGCATTCTGAACCGGAGTCAGTACATTCAGTTGGACAGTTTCTGGTAACAAGGTGGCCGTTCCGTCACCGTTTGTCATCACCATCCCACCTAATCCGGCCGGAACGATGAATTGCTGAATGGTTGGTATATTATGGACCAGATTGACAGGATGCAGCACATTAGCTGTAGCGATCAAAGGCTGCGTACTGGTAAACTGGTTGCCTTTATTGGGTAATATCAAAGTCTGCAGCATCGGTCCTTGGGTAATCTGCTGCGGTTGCTGTTGTTGCACAACAACACTAGTTGTGGTTCCGGCACCAGCCTGCGATCCAGGCTGCTGCGTGATCTGCAGTTGCATTTGCTGCTGAGGAGACAGCTTGCGTTTTTTGGTATTCGCCTTACGTTTCGAACTCTCCGGCGACAGCAGGCTGGCAGCTTGGCCTCGAGGTGAAAACGAGCCATTCGTGGTAACAGATATGGTGGCATCGCCCAGAGTTTGATTTTGATGATGGTGATGGTGATGATGATGACCAGCGTTATTAGTGGCCACAGCCAACTGAGGTATTTGCACCGTGTTTCCGGCGCTGTCCAGGGCCATCACGCTGGGCTGGAATACCAGTTGACCCGTTGGTAACGTGTTCACCAGCACCGTTGGCTGACCCAGGACCTGCTGCGTGACGCCAACTGCTGGTATGACCTGCGTCACAGCTCCGGTAACGTTGGTAACCATCGCAGATGATCCACCCATCATCGTTATTGGAGAATTAACTTTGGTTACACTATGCTGACTTTGAGGTGTATTACTGGTAGCCACCAGTAACTGGCCGTTATTCGATACGAGAAAATGACTAGTTAAAATATTATTATTACTATTCTGCTGCTGAGGTATCGAAGTCACCGGCGTCGTTGTCGTCTTGGACGATGACGGACCATCGTGATGCTGCTGATGGCAAATACTCTGCTGAGCCGCCGTCGACTGTGGTATTTGTATGCTGCTGACCACATTCTGCACCATTTCCAGCGGCGACTTTGTAGCAATCTGGTGATGCTCCACAGGTACATTGGACACCGCTGAAGAACCTGCAGATACAGCAACAGCAATCGCACAACCATTCTGATCATCGTTTCCTCCAGCTGATCCGGATGCAGCAGATGTAAACGTTCCACCACTTCCTTGGCCGCTGGCAGCGTTGGTATTACCCACAGACACCACAGCTGTATTGGTTTTACCAGCCAATACAGAAGTTATAGTGTTGCTGCTGCAGGTATGCCCACTCATGACAGCTGTAGCTGCTGCAGACACTGATTTTGGCGAATCTATCACTGTATCATCCGAGCCACATGTTTTGCTAGTAGCTGGAGACTGTGGTGGAGCATCCGAGCTGGTATTAGGCGTACTGCAGACATTTGGAGATGACATACCAGGCTGTACTGGTGACTGATTACTGGTACTGACAGTTCCAGCCTGAATTGGACTACGTGATTCGGATGGTGAAGCAGCAACACTTCTTTCGCCGCTGCTACTACTACTGCTGCTGCTGCTACTTCGATCCGAATACGTTGACGAGGTAACTGGGTTATCATCGTAATGTCTGCTATGCTGTTGTTGCTGATGATGCTGTTTGGCATTATAGGCTGATCCGCTGCCAGCAGACGAGGTCTTCCTATTGTTCGGATGAATGTGGTCAGTTTGGACACTGCTGTCTGGTGTTCTAGATTGAGGTAGTCTGGATTTATTCGAGTCTTCAGACACATAACTAGCGTTGTTTTTATTAGTCGAGCTCGTAGTGGTAATTGCAGCCATGCCAGTCCTGGTATTAGACGAATTGGCCATTGAAACCACATGTTTGCCGGATATTTGCGATGGGAAACTACGTTCATCCTGATTCTCACCAGTTTGCTTGGATATCGTGCTGTTCAACAAAGCCGTCTGCTGTGCCAGATATCCGCTAGGATCTTCCATAAATGATGGCACAGGAGTATTCGGATGTTCTAATTTAATAGTGGTCTTATGTGACTGGCCACCTGAGCCACCACCAGTACCATTGCTAACATGTCTGGCCACTGATGAAGACTCATTGCCATAAGTAACTTTTGCCTTCTTTGAAGACACTGCATTGGCGGGTGGTGATTTACTCGAACTCTTGATGAACTTCTTCCTGCTGGAAGGTTCATCATTTGACCAACTAGATGGCGATGATGATGATGGTGACACATGATGATGAAGTGGAGGAACCCTTTCATAAGTACCAGGCTGCGGTTGAGGTGATTCTGAGGTAACTAAGGTAGTTTGCTGCGGACAACTTTGAACAATTTTCTGTTGAGCAGGCCATGATGATACATTGACACGTTGGACGTGCTGCATCGCATTCACATTACCCTGCTGATGATGAGCGTAATGCTGCTGTGATCTATCAGCATCCATGTTCATCTGAGCACCAGCTGCCATTTGTTGTGGGTGGATCATTTGATTTTGAGGACACATACCCTGCAACTGGGCACTGCCTTTCATATCTATTGTTTGCGCGTTAAACCCATGACCATTATTTTGAATCAGGTGCATTTGATGCTGTTGCTGTTGTTGCTGCTGCTGTTGTTGTTGCTGCTGATGGTGATGGTGCTGATGCATCTGCTGTTGTTGTTGCATTTGCTGTTGTTGTTGATGATGGTGCTGCTGTTGCTGGTGAAGATGCATTTGTTGATGCGACTGTTGCGCAATCTGCTGAATTTGCTGATGTTGAATGGTACCGGGTACTCCGGCAGTTTGTTGGAATTGTTGCATTTGCTGTTGTTGTTGTTGCTGTTGCTGCTGCTGCGGTGGTGGAGTTTGTTGCTGATGATGATGGTGGTGATGATGATGCAGCGCATATCCCGCTTGCTGCGCAGCATTCTGCATATGCATAGGACTAGGCACCATATTGGCATGATGCTGACTCTGCTGATGATGCATTTGTTGCTGTTGTTGGGCCTGACCCGACATCTGTGCCATGGCATTCATATCGTGAGGTGAAACCATATGATGGTTAGCTGCCTGCATTATTATTTGGTTTTGAGCAGCGTTTGCAGGTGACTGAGCAACTGCTGCGGCTGGATTCTGCATCATGACAGATCCGCAATTTCCTGAGCAATCCGGCATACACGACTGATGCTGATGCGCATGCCCTTCATTATGGTAACAATTACAAAACGATGCCGACGTTTTAGGTATTCGGCAATGATTAGCATCCATACAACTGTGTTCTGGCTGCTCCATTCCATGATGGTATACCGTCGAATCGACCTTCTCTGGTCCCACAAACTGCTGCTGTTGTTGTTGTTGCTTCACAAATTTACCCCCTTCGGCAGCACCAATCATCATCGATTCATTCAGCACATTGTGATGCACCGCGCTATTAATATGATGATTGGGTACAATACGCATCTGTTGAAAGTTCTGCTGATGTTGTTGTTGCTGCTGTTGTTGCTGTTGCTGCTGCTGACTCATCATGTTATGATGACTGGAATTATGAAATTGTTGCTGAGCAGACTGCATGTGAGGCTGGCCTTGCAAATGTGCTCCAGACTGGACCACTGCAGGATTCATATGATGATGCGCAGATCCCATGGCGACATTTTCAACCACAGAGTTACACGCTATGCGATGCTGTTGTTGCTGTTGTTGTTGCTGCTGTACTGATGGCATTCCACTGCCGCAATTCATATGATGATGTTGTACACCACCAATGCCACAACCACCTTGTTGATTACTGATTTTCATCTGGTCGCAGATGTATCCTGCTCCTGCGTTGTTCTGAGCTGCCTGATGGAACTGATTATCGCTAGTCATAAATGTACCAGCTTGATTCGGCATAGATCTAGCATGAGGTTGTTGTTGCTGCTGTTGCTGCTGAGGTGAAGGTGAATTCACAGTGTAACAATCGTTCGATACGTTGAAACCGTAATTCTGCTGCCTTGTATTGTAATACTGAGTTGTTTGATTAGGATACATTTGATTAAACGGCGGTGGTCCTTTTAAACGCACCATTGCTGGTCCCATAGATGACATTTGTTGATGTTGTTGTTGCTGCTGCTGCTGCTGCTGTTGGGGCATCATACCAACAGCCATGCCAATCTGTTGGCTATATACGTTGTTTTCCACCTGTAGAAAAACAAAAAAGGAGCAATGATTAGTTTAGTTTGCCTTCATTGACTATGCTACGTCTACAAAATGAAATAATGATGGATCTTTACAAGTACATACCTGAGAATTCGACGCCATTATTGAGGGATTATTTTCTTTGGTAGAAATATCACAATCGTTGTGCACCATCATGTTTGGTGACGGTACTGACGAATCATCAATGTACTGCTGCTGCCCTGGCATAAGTTTTCTCTTTTTTCTTCGATCACTAATATCTGTAAAGAAGAATGAGAATTAGTCAATCAGAATGAGTAAGTAACAAAGTATAGGTACATAGAAGTATCTTCATCTAGTACTATTTATTTTAGTAATTTATGCACACATAATCGAATGCACCACAGATATATAGGTAAGTAAAAATAAACACACAGACGAGCTGATTCTTCACTGTCTCTTCCACAAAGAGCATCTCTGATGCACCATTTCGTCCATTTCCCTTAATTCCAGTTTGGAGAGTTCCCCACCAAAACTAGCAGTGTGACCCATCAAGAGGGGTTGAAATTTTTCACCGAGACCAAAAATTATGATAAAACACAATTTTTGTAATTTTTTGAAGTGGTGAGTTGAGCTGAGGAGGAAAAAGGAGGAAGAAAATGAGAAGGAAGGGTTAATGAAATCAAACTTTGTATAACCCACTGATGAAATTTTCAAGAAGAAAACGATTGTATTTTTTCCCTCCATGCTGTACTTCAATAATTACAATTTCAAATTACCATAATTAGTGCATCCTTCTGTATAAAATTTTCTCCACAATATGCAAACATTTCAATGGAAATTCGACTAAAAAGAATAAAAACTACATACTCGTACATCATATACTTAGTCGTCTAGCCGACTGTGGACGAAAAAAATTACGATTGCAAAAAGTGTCGCCACCACTTAACCCAGGCCAGCGGCATCCACGGCGACGGGTAAACAAAGGTAAATCCCGCAGATTAACGCGACAACAACGCGTCTCAATCTGTGTGTACGTAGAGAATTAATTATCATATAATTACCAACAACAACAACATCAACAACAACAATACAGTATTTCGCGTATCGAGCCCGCACCTAAATCAAGCTGGAAGAGAGAGCTCGACTGGAATAATCCTTCATAATTTAACAACGTAAACTGCTTCGCGTCTCCCTCGTCGTCGATTCAAACATTAACCATCGTAGTTCGATGAAAATTTGTCGCGTCATTTCGAAACAATGAAGATATCGTCCTCTATTACACACATAGGTTAGAGTTAGATACACTCACTCACACCTTAACCAGGCAGCACTTTATTTCGCAGAATTTCTAGCATCACCTTGTTACTCTTCTCATTCCCTGCACTTCCTCATCATCCTACTGCTGCTTGGAGTTCATCTATTACACGACTATTATTCAGAATGTGCTTATCGTCATCAGAGCTACTACACTGTAGACTTTATTTTTTTTTATTTGTCATCTCTGGAGAGCCCTTGATGTGACCTTAAATACGTGTACGACTAAACGATCTTCTGTGCACCTAGACGTAGACCTATAGTTCCTATTTCTACGTACTTTACGAGTACAAGTTTAGGAAACCCACATTGAATTCCGAGCGCGGATTTACCCACCAGTTACGGTGCCGAGATAATTATTAAACCTGATTAAGTGTCACACGATCTTATAAAAGATAACATTGTGTATACATTATACAGGGTGTTCAAACAATTCGTACATTCAAGTGTGACGTACGTTTCGTCGTTGTACGTATTATTGGAGGAGGAGGGAAGCTGAAGATCTGGGATGAAAGACTAAAATTCAAGCTTTACGATTTTGATTTGAAAAAAAGTTCGAATTTTTTCGACTGCTAGGTTACTAGAAATGGGTGCCAAAATACTGGAAAAATTTCAAGAATTACCAATGCCTCAGTCTCATCAACGAATTTACATAATTTGTGCAGCTTTAAAAAAAAAAAAAACTGAACTGAACCTCATGAACGTTTTTTTAGTTATGTACCTGCTTTTGCCAAAAGTTGAACTCAGAACGCTAAAAAATTCAAAAAATCATTTTAAAAAATAAGTATTCAGAGTGTTTGTAACATTGTAAAAGTCAAATCAAAGTTCTGTTTTTTTTTTTTAAAAAAAGAAAAAAGGAATTAGGATGTCTGACAAAATTTTTGAATCAAAATGCGTCACTAAGGCAGGATTTCATTCAAATTTTACCATCCCCTCGCCCTTCCCACTCAAATATGTCTCAAACATTTTTGGAAGTACCAGTTTTGTGAAACATTCAAGGTGTCCAAGAAAATTCAGAAGAAAAATATTGACTCAAGTGCTGCTCTTTTGGAAAAAATTTCAAGGGAAAAGTACTCGATATCGCTTTTTCTCATCATTTTCAGTCAACTTCAAAATTTCATTTTCTTTTGGGAGCTTGATTTTTTTTAGAATGAAATGATATGAGCTTCCCCCCCTCCTCACATATCCTTCCCAACTAATACATTTCAGAAAGCAGAGTGTCTACTAAAATCAAAAAAGCGAATTTCTCGCCTTTTTCTTGCTTTTTTCTTGCTTCCAAAAATGAAATTTCTTACCCCTCTTCTCATTTACGCATAGATAATCTTCGCTAACCCCTTCAACCCCCCCCCCCCAAAAAAAAAACTCTCAACAAATTATTCTTCAATGCAGAGAAGTGAATTACTTAATTTCTCAAATGAAAAAATAGTAATAAAAAACGTAATGAAAACAAACGTTGAGGCAAGTCTACTGAAGTGAATTCAATCCTATGATGACAACAGTAACAAAAATATAAAAAGTAAACTTGAATGCGGATCAAAGTCATGTTATTTGGGGGAGGGGGAATATGATGTAATTTTTTCGACAAAAAATTGTTATTTTTCTGACAAAAATCAAAATTTTAACGTGCTAAATACCAGTGACATATACAATTACAGGATCAAACCATGAAAGAGCTTATATTTTTATTTGTGATTGAGGGGAGAGCAAAATCAGAATTTTAGACACGAAAAATCGACATTTTAGGTTATTTCAGAAAACTCTTTACAATGAATGATCATTTTACTGAAATGAAGGTAAAATTACTGCTCGAGCGAAGCGAGAGCGAAAATTTGTAGAAAAAATTTGTGTAAAAAACGAAAAAACTGCCATTTTGTATGCTTTATTTTACATTTTCATCGGAGCACAATAATATCAACAATTTTGAAAAGTTAGTTCTATTCAAAAAATGAAAAAATTGCACTTTACAAGTTGTTTGAGTAATTACCCTACCTGGAAATCCAAAATTTCCTATTTAATTTTTGAATTTCTAAAATTTGTGAAAACATTATCTTGAATGGCCCGAGTGAAGCGAGGGCAAAATTTTTGGAAAATTTTCCATTTGAAAAGTAGAACAACATCAATTTTAACAATATAAAAACTTGAAATTTTGGTGGAATAACTTCAAGTTTTCAGAGATTTTTGATGTGAATTCTTGTAAATTTTCTTGCTTTTCAAAGGAATTTCTATACTATTTTCTAACTTTCTTGCCACCCATGCGAATTTCTCGCCTTTTTCTAACTTTCTTGCTTTTTTCTTGCCAGTAGACACCCTGGAAAGGATTCCCAGGTTATAATTTCTCGTCAAAATGCAATGCCTGATTTTTCTTAAGGTTTCAAAAATCTGATTTTACTTAATTGTTTTCTCAGTTCTGTTCTAATGAAACGTTTTGAAAAAATTAGGAGTTGAAAGTCCTTGGTTTTCTACCAAAATTGCATTTCTTTTTCAATCAGGGTCCAAGGTTTGAAATTTTTCATTTATTTCTTTTCTCTTTTTAGGAATTTGATGTTTTTTCTCATTCTCTCATTTCTTCTATCTATATATTAAAAGCAGGAAAATTTTAACTTGACCCCCCCCCCTTTTGCCAATTTAACTTTTTTTCAGAAATTACTAAAAGGCTTCATTTCTCGAAAACATGGAGAAAAGTCCTGCCTTACTCCATTTTTGTTTTTTTTTTTCAATCTTTTCATATGAATTTCGATTATTTTTCAGTTTTCTCATCTGACCTCGACTATTCCCCACAGGTCAAATCCCCCCCCCCCCGCATTAGCCAAAATCGAGTCAAAATCTTACTTTTTATCAAAAATTGTCCGAAACTAAATTTTTCCCAAAATTAACAAAGTTTTATTTTGTTTCTTTACACTTTTTTTTTCAATCAAATTCTGAAACTTTTCATTTATTTGTTTGTTCATCTAGAATTTTGACACACCCCCGCCCATTTTTCTACTTCTCTTCGAAAATATGAAAAAATTTGAGTCGAATAATTTTCAACACCCTTCTCCATCGAATTGAAATGTTTAAAAAAATTGCCCGTTTTCTCAAAAATATTTAAAAAGTCTTAAAAATTGAGAAGAAATTCTGGTTTTTTGTTCGCTTTTTTTAATCATAGTAAAATTGGAGGTGGAAATTTTTCATATTTTCCTTTCTTGACCCAATTCAAAATTTTAAAATCACTTTTCATCTTACCTGGGTTTTTTTGAAAGTGAAAAAAAAATTAATTTGAATAAATGAGTAAATCTCCCCCCCTCCCGCGTAATTGAAACGATTGAAAAATTTTCTCGAAAAGTTCTACTCGTACTTTTGTCCAGCTATTTCATGTTCTCCTGTTTGTGGGGCACCTTGAAAATGAGCTGGGAAAAAAGTTTATATGTTTTCAAATTTTTTTCAACATTTTTGCGCAGTCTAAGGTGAAATATTTCAGTCCCCCTCTCCCTTGCTTCTCCTTCCCCCATCTAACCGTGGGTTCAAATGTCACCATTGCCTCAAAATCATCCATTTTCGAGTCGAAGAAAAATGATTTGATCAGACGAAATTTTGCTATTTTCCGAAATTTTGATGTGCATAAATCTCTTTAAAGAGCGGCTACGTGAGGTTAAATTTTTTTGCCAGTTCGCTTTTAGGGTAGTCTCTGTTTTTTTGGACGAAGAATTGCGAAAGTCTGCTGAAAAGTAAACGAAATAAATAGTTTTCAAAATTTTCGAGGCGTTTAACCAGAATCTCGCCCCCCTCCATCTTCCCATCTGTTCATCTCAAAATGCTCACACCCCAAAAATTTACGAACTTAAATTTTCTGGTAAAAAAAAAAGAAAAGAAATATGATTATTGGAAACAAGAAAATTTCAACTTTCAAAATAAAAGTCATCTCAACCCCCCCCTCTCATTTCCAGCTTCGTGACTGATTATCAAAACCTCTGAAAAATGGGAAAACATTCAAAGCACTACACGAAAAATCAGCAGAATTTTGTGTGATCTTTTCCGGTTGCAAAATCAAGAAGAAAAAGATTCAAATTTTAGCAAGGGCTCGATATAAAATTCCCTCAGCTTTATGGTACGACGTGGGTGGGGTGCGATTTCTCATCATAACTCATCTTTGAATTTTCGACGATTATCACAGACCTATTGACAATTGACATTAGCTACAGATGATGTAATCAAATAAGGTACCAAGCGTTAAGAACCAGAAAAACCAATACGAATTCCATCTGTAGCGACCCCTCTCCCCCGTTCATCACTTCGATTCACTGGCAATGTCACTCGCTTCTGTGAGAGTATAATCAAATCAAATCACCGCATCCTTTTTTCGCATCGGTCTATACAGTCACCTTGGGCTTGGAGTTTTTCTCCAGCGTACTGCCAGAAGGTCACGTAAAAAATATCACACTCGGGCGGGCTCGTTTTCTGGCTACAAATAAGCGTATAATTCGTGAAATACTACTACTCATCATCGATTCCAGTTCACCAACACAATCATCAATCTGTGACTCTGTGACAGTGACACTATAAACTGTGAATTGAGAAAAAAAATTCAAAAAAATAACCGACCTATCTCGACATCCTTCAAAATTACACGTTGACATAATTAATGACGGTAGATACGTAAAATATCAAACGATAATTTTTTGAACGATGGCCAAAATCTACAAAATATGTAGGTATACGTAAAGTTACGTTGGAAAAAAAAAACTGAATAACCACACAATCGAAAAAATGTAAGCATTATATTCGACGAATTAATTTACGACGAGACGAGTTTTTTTTTTCCTAATACGAATACCTACCATTCTACGAGGTGATTTTTTTCTCTCTTTCTCATTTTTACGTAATCATTTTTTTTCTCTATCTGCATTTATTCGCGGGTTAATATACACGATTATTATTTATATTGGTTAAATTATTATTTTTTTTGTTCGCCTTTTCGTTTTGTACATAGATACGCGAGTGCAGAGTAGAGATACCTATAACCTTGGTAACTCATAATTAAATTATTCGTACGTATAAATATACGAATAAATTCGAGTATTT
Source organism: Planococcus citri (assembly GCF_950023065.1). Taxonomy (NCBI): domain Eukaryota; kingdom Metazoa; phylum Arthropoda; class Insecta; order Hemiptera; family Pseudococcidae; genus Planococcus; species Planococcus citri. The sequence continues at coordinate 14,331,392 of NC_088681.1, forward strand.
CATAATAAACATTTATATAGTGTATCGACGATTAAGTACGAGAGTAAAAAAAAAAAAATGAATAATATCCTAATCGAGTTCGCCCGTCTCCTTCCCTGTTGCAGAAAAAAAAAGAAAAAGAAAAACCAGTTTCACTTTTCCATTTATCGCACTTTACCAGTCAGTCGTGGACTTTTTTTTTGCTCTCCTGCGCTATCTCTCTCACGAACGCTCAAAAATCTATCGCCGCAGTCTCATTATAATTTTATAGCAATAAATTAGCAGCTCGTTTCGTATCTTTGCCAATTGTCTAATGAAAATATTACAAACCACCTTCGCCCTGTACAAATAAATTTTGCTATCGACGGCGTACCTGGTCGAAGAAAGAAAAAAGTAAAAGATCAACGACGCTGGTATATAACCTTGGAATTATTTAAGCGAGAATGTAACCGCCAGATTTCATCGATCGATAGATGTGACTGGTTGATCTATATTTTAAAAATTCCTCCGGGACAACTTTTTTCTTAGGGGGGACATCCTAAGGAACATTTTAAAACAAACTTGCCAAAAAAAAAGTTGGCCTTACTTACAAAATGGCGGCCAATTTGATTGACAGAGACAGGTTAGCCGAAATCGCAGATTTTGCGTTTTAACATAGGACTTGCACGAACTTTTTCAAACTTTACGAAGGTAGATCGAAAGATCATGCAAAAATTTACCACCTGTCAAAATTTCAAGTGCTAAAGTGCGTTTTTCGATTTTTTGTGAATTTTTGAAAATCGAATTTAGGCCAAAAATGAGGGAAAAAATCAAAATTTTACCAAATTGACCGAGAAAGCTGAAATGTGGGATATACCCTATTTTCGACCTGCCAAATCGATTGGAAACGGTTTCAAACCGTTTTGAGCAGTTCTGGAGCCTCCAGTAGATTTTTGAAACTCGAAATTCCCACAAAATTCCATCAAATTGGAGTTGTAAAGCTCAAATTTATTCTAAAAACTAAATTCAATACGCTTCGAAGTACTGCAGGTGAATTTCCAGTCGTTTTGGAGCCTCCAGCGACTTTTTGAAATTTTCTGAAGCCTCCAGCAGATTTTTGAAACTTACATTTTTACAAAATGTTATCAAATGGAGATGGAAAGCTGAAATTTACTCTACACTCCCATTTTAACACCCTCTGAAAACAACTTCTGGTAAATTTCAAGTCATTTTAGAGCCTCCAACGACTTTTTTGAAAATTACTGGAGCCTCCAGTAGATTTTTCAAACTTGAAAACTAAGATGGAAAGTCGAAATTCATTCTGCAAACTAATTTCAATGCGCTACGAAGTTGACTGCTGGTGAATTTCAAGTCGTTTTGGAGCGTCCAGCAACTTTTTGAAAGGTTGTATGATGTTTTTTGGAAAATTGAAATTTCCTAAAAGTAGCTGGAAGCTTCAAAACCATTTGAAACCACCATGTAGTCTGCGAAGTAAATTTCAGCTTGCCAACTCCATTTGATAAATTAATGTTGGGGACATTTCAAGTTTCAGAAAACCAATGGAGGCTCCAGTAATTTTCAAAAAAGTCGCTGGAGGCCCTAAAAGGACTTGAAACCACCTGAAGTCGTCTTCAGAGGGTGTTAAAATTGGAGTGTAGAGTAAATTTCAGCTTTACATCTCCAATGATGAAATTTTGTGAAAATTTAAAGTTACAAAAATCTGCTGGAGGCTCCAGTAATTTCCAAAAAAAAGGTCGCCGGAGGTCCTAAAATTACTTGAACCTACCTGAAGTCGTCTTCAGAGGGTGTTAAAATTGGAGTGTAGAGTAAATTTCAGCTTTCCATCTCCATTTGATGAAATTTTGTGAAAATTTAAAGTTTCAAAAATCTGCTGGAGGTTTCTGGAATTTTCAAAAAGTCGCTGGAGGCTCCAAAACGACTGAAAATTCACATGCAGTACTTCGTAGCGTATTGAAATTAGTTTTTGAAATTTTAAATTTTCACAAAATTTCATCAATAATGGAGATGGAAAGCTGAAATTTACTCTACACTCCGATTTTAACACACTCTGAAGACGACTTCAGGTGGGTTCAAGTTATTTTACAGCCTCCAGCGACTTTTTTGAAAATTACTGGAGCTTCCAGTAGATTTTTGAAACTTGAAATTTCCCCAAAATTTCATCAAACTGAGATGAAGAGTCGAAATTCATTCTGCAAACTAATTTCAATACGCTGCGAAGTTGACTGCTGGTGGATATCAAGTCGTTTTGGAGCCTCCAGCGACTTTTTGAAAGGTTTGTATGGCGTTTTCCAAAAGCATTTGAAACCACCATGCAGTCTGCGAAGTAAATTTCAGCTTGCCAACTCCATTCGATAAAGTAATGTTGCGGGAATTTCAAGTTTCAAAAATCTACTGGAGGCTCCAGTAATTTTCAGAAAAGTCGCTGGAGGCTCTAAAATGACTTGAACCCACCTGAAGTCGTCTTCAGAGTGTGTTAAAATCGGAGTGTAGAGTAAATTTCAGCTTTCCATCTCCATTATTGATGAAATTTTGTGAAAATTTAAAATTTCAAAAATCTGCTGGAGGCTTCAGAAATTTTCATAAAGTCGCTGGAGGCTCCAAAACGACTGGAAATTTACCTGCAGTACTTCGTAGCGTATTGAATTTAGTCTTTAGAATAAATTTGAGCTTTACAACTCCAATTTGTTGGAATTTTGTGGGAATTTCGAGTTTCAAAAATCTGCTGGAGGCTCCAGAACTGCTCAAAACGGGTTGAAACCGTTTCCAATCGATTTCGCATGTCAAAAATACGGTATATCCCAAATTTCAGCTTTCTCGGTCAATTTGGTAAAATTTTGATTTTTTCCCTCATTTTTGGCCTAAATTCGATTTTCAAAAATTCGCCAAAAATCGAAAAACGCACTTTAGCACTTGAAATTTTGACAAGTGATAAATTTTTGCATGATCTTTCGATCTCCTTTTGTAAAGTTTGAAAAAGTTCGTGCAAGTCCTATGTTGAAACGCAAAATCTGCAATTTCGGCTGACCTGTCAATCAAAACGGCCGCCATTTTGTAAGTAACGCCAACTTTTTTTTTGGCAAGTTTGTTTTAAAATGTTCCTTAGGATGTCCCCTTTAAGAAAAAAGTTGTCCCGGAGGATCGACCGGGGGGGGGGGTGCAATTACTCTTATTGTCATATGCCGGACTATATCGAATGCGTAGACGAGTCCACGTTTTTGTCGCCTTTGTAGACGGATTTTTTTTAGGTTGGATGATGGAAGTGGAAAAATCTGAGGCAGTGGCGATATCATTTGAACCCACGGTCAGTTCGGGAGAAGAAGGAGGGAAGGGGGTTGAAATGTTCCACTTTGGACGCCTTAAAAATGTTGAAAAAATGTTGAAAACATTCAAACTTCTTTTTCCAGCTTATTTTCAAAGTGTTCCACGAACAGGACACGAGATAGCAGAACACAAAAAGGGTTTTTCAAGGACAATTTTTCAACTGTTTCAATTCAGTGAACGGGGTGAGGGGGAATTAGCTCGAAATTTATTAAATTCATTTTTTTCACTTTCAAAGAAAAGCAGGTAAAATGAAAGATTATTTTGAAATTTTGCCCAACCTCTAATTATTTTAAAATTCAAAAAAAAATTATTTTCCATTTTTAATGTAAGAAACCAAGACTTTTTGCATGTAAATTTCTTTCAACTCGTTTTTTTGATACGAGTTGCCCAAACTTCACAATACATCCCAAAATCTAAAAAAAAATCCACGAATTCACTTTTTTGGATACGAACCACCCAAGTTCCTAAAATATTTATCTCAAAATTGAAAAATAATAATTCACGCGACGTAAGGGTTTATGGGCTTACACTTACACACCTCCTACAGCCAAATCTATCGTTTTCTTTTTCTGACCACCCTATGACGACAGTATGACTACTCTCGTATTCCAACGATCGTATCGAATATATGAATCACGATAAATACGACCAAAAATATGCGTATCATTACTCGAGTAACCGAACCGAATCCACATTGTTTATTTAAAATTACTCTGCAATTATATGTGTCATCAAAAAAATATCTCGTCAAAACCTACTGCACGAATCAGTAACTCGGAAAAATTCATAATCGCGTACAAATAACACATCGTAGAACGAGAGAAGAAAGGATAGAACAGAAGTAGAAACACTACAGGCATGTATACACATCAATTCACATGCCATATAGGCAAACAGAAATACACAAACCAAACAACAAGCGGAGAGGAGGGATCACCCATATAGCTATAAAATTAGCGAACAGAGAAGAATCGGCGTCGACGTCGAGTTGAGAATCGAATCCTGCAAAACGAACACCGCATCGCATCCGTTTTCGAGAAAATCTAATAAAAGTTCTATTCAATGGAAAAAAGATATCAAAAAGTTGAGCGAAATTGTAAGAAAAGCTCGCGAACAAGGTGCGCGAGGAAAAGGTGCAGGGGGAGACGATACAATAAACGTATGTATGTATCTTCGTATATATGCTTATACTTATATTGTATTATTATAGTCTTGTTGTAGAAATAACACACAGCGTATATTAGCGGCTATATCTCGTATAAATTTAACCCCAACCCCAACCCCTTCCCAAACTTTATCATCGAGTACTATACAGCGTTTCGAGTCCCCCTTGTACGTGGAACAAAGCTCGGTTCTTTCGTTTTCTTTATATGTATTATATTTTCTCTTCTCGCTGAAAAACGCAAGATACGATATCGTCTCGAAAATGCCAATATTGCTTATCTTCGTTTCATTTCTTCTTTAAATTTCCGCCATTTGTTGCCGTATTTAAGACGTCTCGCTCGCGTACAACTATAAATACCTTTTTTCGTTTTCGTTCTCGTATCGCGAACAATGTGCTCGAATTCCCAATATTATTCTTTCAGAACTGAAATTATTATATTTCGCGTATTCGAATCGAATTTTTCAATTAAAACCCTTCCAGGGTTACTCACAATGGAACCTTTTGATTTGGCACAATCTGATTCGATTGAATGAAATGAAACCAAGCTGGATCGAAAAAGCCTCACGTAAACAAAATTTCAGGCCCCAAAGTTCATTTCGGAATATTTTGAGAATGTAAAAAAAATGTAAAACATTCCAAAAAAAATTGAATTAAAAAAATTACTATTGGTATCAAAATTTGGGTTTTCAAGAGCGCAGAATTCATTTTTATTTGAAATTCATTTGACCTCAAATTTCAAAATTGCCTCCAAAGGTGAGGTAGGTACGAAATTGAAAATTTGAAGAAAAAAAATACAACAATAATGGATATCAAATCTTGGATTTTCAAGGACACAATATCAATTTTTGAAGACCATTATTTCACCCCAAACACTAAAATTGTCTCCAAGGGGGAGGTACAAAATTAAAAACTTTCAAAAAGCACAATATAATACTTGTATCAGAATGTAAGTTTTTGAGAGCAGAGAATTTATTTTTGAAAATCACTCGATCGCAAACCCCAAAATGGGCTCTAGAAAGCGGGGGGGGGGGGGGGGTAAAAATCAAAAATTCTCAAAAAATACAGGTAATAAAAATGCCCCTAAAAAAATTTTGAAAATACGCAATCACTACCATCTTCTTTGCAGGGCTCGTACACAATTTTCCTCCCCTCCCCCCCAAAAAAAGAGAAACAATGGTAATCAAAAAGTTCAAAAAAAATACAAGATGTGAGCAAGGCAACACATTCTAATGGAGAAAAAAAGTCAAAACAGAACATTTCATTAAAAATACAAAAAAAAGGACTTTATGATAAAGTCTGGCAAGAAAACGATACGTTTTTTCATATTTTTGTCAAAAAGGTGACACTATTTCGCCACTTTTTGAACTCTTGACATAAAAGTGAGAATTATGAGAACTTTTAGCGATCATTTGCAAAAAACACGATTTTGACCATCTATTAACAAAAAGCAGAGGTTTTTTAAAAAAATATTTCCATTTTTGGAAAAAATTGAGATTTTACGAAATTTTTTATTATTTTTGGCAGACATTTTTTTGCAAAAAAAAACACGAGATTTTGACAGTTTTAGCAAAATAAAGCAGAGTTTTTTTTGGCAATCTTCAGCAAAAACGCAACTTTTCAGCATTTTTTGGAAAAAATTGAGATTTTTCAAATTTTAAAAAATTTTTGCCAAAAAAACTTTTAGGAATTTTTTTTAGCAGAAAAGAGAAACTTTTGGCAATCACTTTCACCATCCTCTTTGCAGAGCTTATACTGAATTTTTTCAAAATAAAAAAAAAAAAAAGGAACTTTGGTAACAAAAAAATTTAAAAAAGTTACAAATGCAGAAAAAAATCACAAAAAAAACAAAACATTTCATTGAAACTGTAAAAAAAAAAAGACTTTTTGATGAATTCTGGCAAGAAAATTACACTTTTTTCATTTTTCTGTCAAAAAAGTAAGACTACCAATTTCGCAACATTTTGAATTCCTGACCAAAAATGAGAATTTTTTACATTTCTTCGCAAAACAAAAAAAAATACGAGATTTTGACTATTTTATTTAAGCAAAATAATTCAGAGGGTTTTTTTTGGCAATTTTCAGCAAAAACGCGAGACTTAGAGAATTTTTGGAAAAAAATTTAGATTTTTCGAAATTTTTTGCCAAAAAACAATCATTTGCAGTAATTTTTTTTTAGCACAAAAGTAAAACTTCTTGGCAATTTTTAGCAAAAAAGTGAAATATTTTACGATTTTTGACATTTCTTGGTAAAAAATCAAGACGTCTTAGCATTTTGGTAAAAAGCGAGCACTTTTGTGCTAATTTTTAGCTAAACGCGAAATGTTTTGGAAATTACTGGCGAAAAGTGGTTTTTTTGGAAAATGTTGACAAAATGCGAGACGATGACAATTTTGCCAAAAAATCAAGCCGTTTGGGAATTTTTGGCAAATAAAGCGAGACTTTCAAGCAATTTTCGGAAGAAAAAAATGAAGGCATTTTTTGCAAAAAAACGACAATTTTTAGCAATTTTTGGCAAGAAACAATTTTTTTTTTAAAGTAGAGCCAAAAATTTGGAAAAATTCAATTTTTTGAGATTTGAAAAAAAAATTGTAAAATTAACCAAAAGTTGCCTTTAGTAACTTAGTTACTTGAGAACTAACCGAGAAGGTAGGTACGTATCCAGTCGTCGGTGTCATCATCTTCGTTAATTTTGAATTCCATACTTCCATCTTCTCCCCCTCCACCTCTTTCCCACCCAATGGGGTTATTTTTAGACCAAGAGGCGAACATGGTTGATGAAATAATTGAAATCAACGTCCTCAAAAACCGATAATTCAGTACACATATTGCGTTTTTGAGCATTTTTTAGGGTACCCAATACCCATCTTCCTCATTTTTTCAAAAATAGGGGGGATTCGTCGAAAGGTTGCTCAAGAAACACGCATCAAAAGTTACCTATGACTTATGAGTTCTTCCCTCCAAACCTAAAATTTCTGGAAACCCCTAAAACAATGCCAGAGGCTCCGAAATAGCTCAAAAAGTTCACCTTGTCCACATGAATTCATATTTCACAAAAAAAAAACTTAAAAATCTCCCTTGAAACAACTTTTTTTGAATTTTTCACATTTTCAAAAATTCGCCAAAAATCCAAAAATCAACTCCAAGACTTGAAATTTCAGTATTTGGTGGTCTTTCAATCTAGCTCGGTTTCGTTCAAATCGTCAAAAGGGCCAGTTCAAGGTTCCCCCCCCCCCAAATAATTCACAGCATCATTACAATATATCCTTCGGTGCATTCGAATACCGACATAAAATACCTACACTAACGAAGTAATGAAATTCTCTAACAATAAATAGCACAAAAATATATGCGTAATAGTAAATCGCACAAGCAGGTAAAGTACTCACCAAAAGCATATTTCTTAACGACACCGGAATCACAATGATTGGTAATAAGATGACGACTAGTAGGAGACGTAGAAGGCGGTGGTATATTTTCGTAAACCTGTTGCGGTAATCCGATCGATGGGTTCGTTTGAGAGAGACGTTTTCTTTTATGATTACACAATTTCGATAGTCCTCCCGGAGTAGCCGGAATCGGAGATGTTGATACCTGTAAACACACAAGAAAACACACATTTTAAAATTCAGCAGCTCGTTTCAAAATAATATTACCACTCGATCGAAGATTGAAATTTGAGAACACGAGTAAAATAAAGGGAATGGGAAACATGAGGAGGGGATCTTCGCACATCGTCAAAAATCTGACAACACAAAAAAAAAATACTGTAAAAATCCTCCCTCCGAGTATCCATACAGAATTTCCTCATGATCAACCAAACCTCCGCAGAAGACGGAAGAAGAGAGGAACAAAAATCGTCATCGTTATTATTCGCAGTTCAAAACCACCACATTATAAATGTGTAGATACAATCGATTAAAATAATTCGCGTACTAAATCATAGAGCTGATGAAAATTACCGCAAATATGCCGACGTTCACGAAGTAGTTATCCATCATCTCTCACGTCTCCTCGTCTCCGGCCCATTTGATTTTTTTTTGCACCACCCTGCCTCGACTCGTCTACGTATACGAAATATGTTTGTGCATTATAAATGACGCGTATCATCGAGGTTATAAACGAACTCTTCACATAGTTTGCATTAAAAGAATTTTATTGCCTTAGCATCACATCTCTGAACCGAAGTCGCGGCTGCTGCCGATGCCGATGCTGCTGCGGTCGCGTAGTACCAGCCACACACAACGAGTAGGAGTTGGAATTTTAGCCACTTGGTTTATGTATGTATGTATACGTCTATGTAGTATAATATTGTACGTAACTATGATATACGTAGAGTATATTCTTCTTATTACACAGACGTAGATATATAGAGATATACCTATGTTAAATTGAGGTGTGGAATCACCTTGATGGATGACGCGTATGCGTATTTATTTCCATCTCGTACTTTACTACTACTACTATATCGTACTTAAACGTGAACCGAGATACTCTACAATACGACGAGAAATGTACAGGCAGAGGGTGAAAGAGGATTGTAAACACTGTATACTCGTACCATAAGTATTTATGACACGGCACCATTAATAAAATGACGGGGGCAGCGAAAGACAGCTTAACAGAGCTCAGTGACACTCGATGACCCAAGTCAATACCTCTTTTCAAGTACACGAACGTACCAAAAGGTTCATGTGCATTGTACGAGATCTAAATTATGAACTTCGAATCCGTTCTCTGGATTATTCCCTAACTTACTTCAACTCAATCCATACACACGACGCTTAATTGATATGAAGGGAAGGAGATTTTCCCATCATATGGACCAAATATAGTAAATTCTAATTCAGTAATACCAAATCGAAACACAATCGAAACAGGGTCCCCCAATTGGGCTCAATTTGTTATATGAGGTCATGTCCCCCTAATTTTGTATTCCATATGAGGTCGTTTCCCTCAAATGCATGAAAACTGGAACAATGGAAGGGAAGGGGGTAAAGAATAGTCCCATCCAAAAAAATCAACGTACGCATAGATGTACATCATTAAAAACATTTTTGAACTTCATTGATTTTCAAGACAAGTGAAGTGGTGGGGCTAAAAACATAACAAACGACATATTACACGACAATTATGCATGTATATTTTTCTCAATTTTACACACTTTTTTTGGGGGGGGGGGAGGAGGAGGAGGAGGAGGAGGAGGAGGAGGAGGAGGAGGAGTAGGAGTAATCCCTCAAATTTTACGATCCTACACCAAAAACCATATTCGATGGCTGCCTATTTTTTCAAAAATGGTTCTAACCTTAGAGCTTTTTCATCGTGTTGAAAGTTGGATTTTTTTATAAAAAAGTTCACCTCTCAACTTGAAAATTGTAAAAAAGATTTTAAATTTATTTTTCTTCCTCATGATTTGAAATCGATTATCGCTAATCAACTCGAGTTTGGTAGTTTCAGCCCAAGCAATTTGATTCGCTTGTTTGAAACTCCTCAATTTGAAATTTGAAAAAAAAACCATTAAAAAAAATTTAGAAATATCATAAATTTTTTTGTTTTTTTATCGAAAGATTTACAACTAAACTGACGAAATTGAAGTAGAATTATCGAATCAAAATCTGATCAATTTTTGTATCAATTTTATGATCAATCTTTTCCAAATTATTGCCAATTTTCAAACAGTTATTACATACTCAATTTCACTGAAATCTCGTCAAATTTCGCTAATTTTCGTGCGTTTTTGCTGAATTTAACCAAAATCTTGGTAATTTTAACAAATTCATTTTGTTACTTTTCGTGAATTTTTGTTACTTTACGAGCAATTTTACCAAAATATTGTAAATTTTCCAAAATTTCTCCAAGAATGGACCTAATTATGGTATCTGTAAAGGAATTTTTTTTTGATAAAAATCGCTACTTTTTCACTTCTTTTTTCACCAACTTATCTTTTTTCAATCAAATTAATTTTTAGAAAGCTCTTCACTCGACCCCCCCCCCCTCAAAAATCAACAAAGTCGAAATTTTCGCAGGTAAATTTTTTTAAAAATTGAAATTGAAAGAAAATTTGTATAGGTACAAAGTATTTTTTAATTTCAATCAATATTATAAAAAATAAAAAAAAATACAAAATGAACTCAAATAAATATCTTATCTTATCAATGAATTTTTTTCATTTTTTTCATTTTTTTCACTACCTTTTAGACTAAATTCATCACTTTTTGGACACCCTCCTATGAATAATTTTTAAGCAAAATTTGCTCAATTTCACGAATAATGGTGAATTCTTTTCAACTTTTTTGAAATTTTTACTCATTCCATCAAAATCTTGTACATTTTTGTCTACTTCCAAGAAATTTTTGCTCAACTTTGAAGAAATTTTTTCAATTTTTTTTCAAATTTGGGCAAAATTTGATCAAAACCTCGATGTTTGTTGTCCATTTTTGAGTATGTATCTACTTAAGCTCAATTTCACCAAAAATCGTGACATTTCACTGAAATCTCCTCAAGTATCGTAAATTTTCTACCAATTTTTACTCAATTTTATCAAAACGTTATGATTTTTTTTGTTTTTATTTTAAAGCAATTTTTGCTCAATTTTTATCGAAATTTTGTCAGTTTTACCAAGCAACAAAAAAAATTGCAATTTCCTCGGAAATTCGCAAAAAAGTGACAAAATTTTTCTGAAACTAAGCCAAGAGGCCCAAAAATGTAAGTAAAATCAAAAAAAAAATTACGAAATTTGATAACCTCGAATAAAAATTGCATAAAAAATGAGCAATTATTTATAATAGTCAATGAAATGTTGTCAAACTTACAAGATTTTGGTGAAAATACTTCATTCAGCATCAGCAGTAAATTTTTGCTCAATTTTTACCGAAATTTTGCCAGTTTTACTAACAATAAAAAAATTGTAAATTTCCTAGGAAATTCGCAAAAAAGTGACATTTCTCTGAAGCTGAGCCAAAAGGCACAAAATTGCTCGAAAAATAAAATCAAAAAAAAATTACGAAATTCGATAACATTGAGTAAAAACTTCTTAAAGATGAGCAATTATAAATAGTCGATGAAATTTCGTAAAGCTTACAAGATTTTGGTAAAAAAATACTTCATTCAGCAGTATTACTCAATTTTACCAAAAATCTCGTCAATTTTGTTCAATTTTCACGCAGCTTTGGCTGCAAGCCTGCGTTATATCGAAACCTTGTCAATTTTGTCAATTATTCAACACTTTTGACCATATTCTTTAACCAAATTATCGTCTAATTTTACTGGAATTTTGCATAATATAGTCGTCAATTTTCGTTAATTTTCAAGAATTTGTTAGTTGAATTTTACCAAAATATCAGGGATTTGATTAAAATTTCGTAAATTGTTTATTTTCATGCAACACCTTTTAGGCCGAATTTCATTAATGTCACGTCAACGTGAATTTGAAGTAAGTTTTGTATATATTATTTTACCAAAACCTCGTCAATTTTTAAACAATTTTTCAACCGAGGGGGGGGGGGGGTTAAAAGAGGTTTATTTATACGAATTTTGACAGAAACGAATTTTTTTGAATTTTATTCTTGTTTTGTTCTAGATTTTTTCAACACTCTCCCCTCTCCCCACATACTCAATTTGGACCAAAATTCGTATACAATTCACAACTCGAGTGACATATCGATTTCTATTAATTTTATAACGCTGAATTCAAATATTGACCAATTTTTTGGATCTGACCCCCCCCCCCCCTCCTTTCCTCGGAACCCATCATAGCACTGTAAAAATACTTCTTGGTTCTCGAAGGCGCTGAATTCGAATATCAATTCATTTTTTGTATACGACACCCCTATAATTCCTCTACAATTCCTCCTCTCCTCAATACTGAAGAAATACCGAAGAATTATGAGAATAATGTCGTGTGATGAGTGAATTCTCGCTAATTAGAGGTCTTCAGTTACAAATATCCGTTAATTTTTTAGATTCGACCTTTCAGCGTCACCTGTAGTCCACCTTTTCGAAACAGGAAGTGTTCAGACATTGATACCCGAATCCAAAAACATATAAATATTTGCAATCAGCGACTTCGAATTTGTGAGAAATCGATATTTCACTCAATATTTCCATAAATTTTTCAATTATATGCGCGCTGAAGAGTAGGTAATAATCGCGAAGTGAATGAAATCCGGCTCAATGCTCGCGACGCCCGCGGTGTAATTTTTTTCTCACTTACGTTCTTACGAGTATTTCGCTGCTTTTCATCGACGTCATTACTAAATCATTCACGATGGCAACTCGTTGACCATTATGATGGTTTAATTGAAATACACGAAAATATGCCCTTGAAAAATTTATTCAACGGACCAGACTAGGAACAAAGAGTAAAGACGATCTGATCGGTGCGAATTTCGCGCCCGAGAAGACGTGGCGCTGTGCGCTCGCTACGCAACCGGTTACGCCGAATTTACTCCTCTATCTTGTGCAGCTCTCCTCAGCTCAGCTGCAACTTGTACTCGTAGATGTATAGCTGATACATCCGTATAATATTGTAATTTGGTAATAGCTAAAGACGAAGAGGAGCGGACCTCTCTCCATTTACCCGAGAGTAATACCTAGTCTATGGTAGCTCGTCACAGCTCACTGAATGCATTAATTTCGATCGAATTATAACACCACCACGATGACGACGCCACGCCATGCCAAGCTGTACAGTGCAAGAGAGACAGATTCGATACCTCGTATTTCTATCTTACTCGCGCAGTCTGGATCACGCCTATTATCGCGACTACTACTACGTCTTCGATTAAATAATTACCCCAGGAAGAAGAAGAGTAAAGCCGACGAGTCCGTAATAGAGGTTGATTTTCACGCAGCCTTTTTTTTTTTTGCTTTTTGCTCGACGTGGACTTACGCATGCATAAGTTAAGCGAGTTTCGGTCATAATTAGACTTTTAAATACGTCGAACGACCAAAAAAAGCAGAAAAAAACAGATGCTGCGATTAGAACCCACACACGCACGCACTCGCACATTGCATGAATTAAGGAGTTCAGGCAGACAGGTGAAAAAAAAACAACTCGATGACCGATGGTACCTTGTACCTTGTTGTGTACTACGTGTGTACTTTGGCCAATGGATGCGTGTAAAACGTGTATTGTTTCGACAACCGTGGTAATTTAGTTGTTCGCTGACTGCCTCGCCGCGATGCGGAGGAGTTTTCTGATACATGCAAGCTGCTTTGCAGGAGGCAGGGGTAACATGTACCGAAATTTAATCGCGTGCTTGTCCCTGGATATATAGGCTCAACTTCGTACTCCAGCTCAAAGGCTATGTAAAAGGAACATAGAACTAGAAGAGACGGAAGAAGAGAAAGATTGCCTTTCGAACGTGTTAAAATTATTCATTCCCTGATACGAACAGATGTTTTATTATTTAAAAAAATAATTCGTTCGATTCGGAAGGCGTACGTAGATTTTTTTTCCAATTCGATAGCTCCTCGTCAAAAATTTATAAAATACATCGCGAGTTGATTTTACCTGGCATTTTGTTGCATAAGTAAGTACTAGGTACATAAGAGTCGAATATATTTCGCAAATTTGCGAGAAAATTAATCCGTGGGTGTGTTGACTTTCTCGTGTAGGGTACAAAGGTAAAGTTTTGCGAAAATTTAAGCCCTTGGGGTAGACGTCGACGCGACTTCGTCAGGTGAATGATTAATACGTATATCAATCGTCTGAGGAATCGGCAATTTGATTAGTTTCTTAAGCCGGCTCAAGTTCGTTTTCGTCTGCGAAGTTTCATTTCATTCGCGGGGGTTTTGACCCCCCCCCCCGCGGCCTTTAACGAACACTTCAATGAGTTTTGCATATAATACAACTGTATTTTTGAGCTGGAGTTTTGTTTTTTTTTCAAAAATTACCAAAAAAGCTAGCTTTTGAAAAATTGTCCAAAAGTCTGGCGTTTTGCCAAAAATTACCAAAAATTCTAATTTTTTTTAGCAATTGCGAAACCTTGCTTTTTTTAGCTAAATAAAAGTTCCAAAAAAATCAACAAAGTCTCGTCGTTTTTCGATAAAAATTGCGAACAAAAATAGATACAATAATTCATTTCTTTGCCAACATGGGGACTAATTCCTAAAAATTGTCAAATTATTGCTTCTAAGCAAAAAAAAATTTTCTGCAATGCGCAACAGATTTTCCACTTTTCGCCAAACACTATCCAAAAGTTTCTCTTTTTGGCCAAAAATGATCACCAATTTACCCAAAATCTCCAAACAATCCTGCTTTTTAGTTTTTGCTGAAGTTGTCAAAGTCTTACTTTATGCCAAAAATTTGTCAAAAATTCTCGTTTTTTGACAAAATTGCTAAAAATTTTGCTAATTTTTTGCATAAAATTCCTAGATTGACTTTTTTTTTTTAAATTCTTCAAATTTCGTTTTTGGTCAAAAATTGAAGTTGGGGCCAGAAATTGTCAAAAGCCTTGTTTTATGCCAAAAGTTGTCAATAAATTTTCGTTTTTTGGCAAATTTGCTAAAAATTGACAATTTTCTGTAAAAAATTCCAAGCCTGGCTTTTTCAAAAATTCTTCAAACTTTGTTTCTGGCCAAAAATTGGAGTTTAAGCAAGAAATTATTGCAAAAACGCTCACTTTGTGGCCAAAAATTGCCCAAACAGGGTGTCTACTGAATTTGGAAAATCAAATTCCTTGATATTTCCTTGCATTTCCTTGCCATTTTCCTGCTTCGAATTTGAGTTTGAAAAGACACCCCCCCCCCTTGTATACAGGTATTCGTTTTGTAGGAAATTTCTTGACGTTTTTGGCGTCCAATAAACGGTAGAGCAAAATGTGCCACTCTGATACCCACCACCACACCCCCTTCCACCATTATTTTTTAATTGTCACATCAGCAGAAAATAGGTATCAAAAGGGAAAACGAACAGAATTTTTTTTGGTATAGGTATTGAAATCAAAAATCCGTACTTTTTTCGTCGTTTTTGTGATTTATTCAGCTTTTGAACTTTGAAAATTGAATCTAAGACGAGAAGAGAAGGGCGAAGATTTTAAGAATTTAGAGCAGTAAAATCATGTTAAGAAAGAAACTTCAACGCTAAAATTTTGTGCTTTTTGATATTTTTGAAAGACATTTTCCATCTCTTTTCGCTATTTTGAAGACCATTATTCTCTATTTTCACTTTTCACTTGTTTAATTAAAGACTATTTTGTCAAACAAAATAAGTTATAAAAAATAAAATAATTCAGCCGAGCGAAGCGAGGGCGAAAGCTTTTGAGAATTTATAATTCAAACAGTAGAAATCAGCTATTTTTAATGAGAAAATTTACAAAAAATAAAATGGAAAATACATTATGAAATTGAAATTCAAGAGGAACTTTTTTGAAAAATCCTTGCTATTACACAGAAATTGTCAAAATCCCTGCTATTTTCCTGCTTCCTTGCTACTTCAAGTGAAATCTTTGCTATTTCCTTGTTTTCCTTGCCAGTAGACACCCTGCCAAAAAAAAGTTTCAAAAATGGTTTAACGCTGAAATTGTCAAAGTCTTACTTTATGCCAAAAATATGTCAAAAACTCTCGTTTTTTGACAAAATTGCTAAAAATTAACAATTTTTCAAAAAAGATTCCAAATCTTACATTATTTAAAAAATTTTTAAATCTCACATTTTGCCAAAAATAATATTTACCTCACTTTGTGAACAAAAATTGTCAAAAAAAATTTCAAAATGGATCATTTTTTCAAAATTAAAAACCAGAACATTTCAGTTCATAAAGTTCTGGTTTTTTGGGGGGGAGGGGATGCGATTTTTTCTGCATTCAAGCGTTTTGCTCAAGCTTTATATCACTTTTTTGGTCACTGAAATTTTTTTTTGTTTTTTTTCTAGAAAAAAGTAAGTTTGCTCAATTTAGTAAAAACTTGCGATTTATTGTCAATTTTTGTTCAATTTTATTGCAGCCTTATGAATTTTTTTTTTTTTTCTTTTTCA
The DNA here is from genome assembly GCF_950023065.1 of Planococcus citri. Lineage (NCBI taxonomy): Eukaryota > Metazoa > Arthropoda > Insecta > Hemiptera > Pseudococcidae > Planococcus > Planococcus citri. The sequence continues at coordinate 14,347,830 of NC_088681.1, forward strand.
GCAGTTATGTCTTTTTTTAAAAAAAAGTTATCAATTTTCCCAAAGATGAGATTTCGTCAATTTGTGTCCAATTTTACCAAAATTTCACCAATATTACTCTGCAATAAATGTTGTCTGTAATTGCCAATTTTTGCCCAATTTTTCACTTTTCAAGCAGTTTTTGCTCGACTTTGCCAAAATGTTTTCAACTTTACTGACAATTCGATCCCATCTGCAGCTATCTCTTCCTCCAGCCATTCCAATCACTATACAATAACCTCCGAAAGACTTTCTTCGGATCAGTCCAATTACGTAGGGTGTATTTAAGTGGTATAGCACGAAGAGGTTAAAAATAAACGGTGATTTTCCGATACAACATGCGCGTATACTTATTGGCGTTAAAAATAATCTCACAGCGATATATTTTTTTTTCAATAACGTCGAACTTGTAGTCAATAAACACGACGACCGACGTATCTATTATTAAACCTACGTACATTTCGCGCTTTCCAACAACTCTAAGGCGGATTTATTTTGGTATTGTTGCCGGCTGTGGCATCTGGCGTGCCTTCGCCGCCGACGACGCCGACGCCACCGTCAATCTCTCTCTTCTAAATTGTTCGCGTTAAAAATTATACATACATCGTATAAGATGGCACGAAGTTTTTTAGAACACTGTTTACCGATCATTATGACGGAATTATGAAAGAGGCCAATTTAAGGATATTCGACGAGTAATAAACGCGCCGAAGAATAAGAAAAAACATTCGGGCGTTCGCTTTGTACATCGTTAAATCTTTTTTAATCCGGCGCGGCGCAAACCGTGAGTGTTTTAATGGACATCGACGAGATCGGCGAGTGAGTTCGCGCAATGGGCAGCGAGAAAAAGAAACCACTTGGTCGATTCTCATTCTCTCTCGCTTTCGATGTGTATCTGGAACTGAATTGTATAACGATTCCGATGCCAATAAGGTATGCCTCGCGTATACGATGTATGGATGGATGGAAAAACTGGCGCGATAATTATTACCGACGGATACCCGATGTTTTATTGGGCGAACGCGAGCGCGAGCGCGCGTTTTTAGAACACACGATTCGGTCGTCTATGCCAAAATCGTGCTACCATAATTTACGACTTTTATATACTTACACTTACTTACATACATATTATAATAACGTAACTGCTTAGGTAGTTCCCCACAGTGCTCATCTCTCTCTCTCTCTACCCATCGTCGCGAATATGTATGCGAATTTCACTCTCATTCATGATATGTACAGGGTGTTCCGGCTCGACAGTACCCCCTTATAACCAGTAACTGTACTACCCATTGTGAGTTGATGTATGTATGTTTGCCTACCCTACAGCCCGCAGGGGCAAAGTTATGGACTTTGAAAAAAAAACTTTTTTCGATTTCGTTCAAAATTTTTCGTCATGCGTCACTCGAAACCCGTTCTAGATAGAAAGTTGCACTCGGCGGCGTTGGATCGCAAATTTTGTGTAGAATTTTTTAATGTGGTCGATGACCTTTGTGGAAGCGAAGGGGAGTCTGTACGAGTCAATATAATTGAAAAAACATGACCAAAAGTGGTCAAATTTTTTAGTTTTTGTTAAATATCACAAAAGTTTTTCCTCTTAAGCTATGATTTTTATTAACAACATAAGACGAGAAAAGTCCGAGCTTTTCAACGCCGCAAACCACAGCCTTCTATCTCGATTAGTTACGGAGTCATGATGTTTTAAAAGCAGCAAAAAAATCAAGCAAAAAAAATCAAATTTTTTGATTTTTTTTTGCAATCATTTTTTAATATAAAAAAAATCATTATAAATTCGTTTTAACGTAGAGGAAGGCCCGCGATTAGGCCACAGTTGCTCGATTGAATTTTAACGGCTGCTGACAATGATTGCAAAAAAAATCAAAAAATTTGATTTTTTTTGCTTGATTTTTTTGCTGCTTTTAAAACATCATGACTCCGTAACTAATCGAGATAGAAGGCTGTGGTTTGCGGCGTTGAAAAGCCCGGACTTTTCTCGTCCTATGTTGTTAATAAAAATCATAGCTTAAGAGGAAAAAATTTTGTGATATTTAACAAAAACTAAAAAATTTGACCACTTTTGGTCATGTTTTTTCAATTATATTGACTCGTACAGACTCCCCTTCGCTTCCACAAAGGTCATCGACCACATTAAAAAATTCTACACAAAATTTGCGATCCAACGCCGCCGAGTGCAACTTTCTATCTAGAACGGGTTTCGAGTGACGCATGACGAAAAATTTTGAACGAAATCGAAAAAAGTTTTTTTTTCAAAGTCCATAACTTTGCCCCTGCGGGCTGGAGGGTAGGCAAACATACATACATCAACTCACAATGGGTAGTACAGTTACTGGTTATAAGGGGGTACTGTCGAGCCGAAACACCCTGTATGTACTATGTGGATTCCGTGATGTAATCTGTCCACTAAAAGATTTCATGCAGCGGTAATGTACAAATGTATTGGAGATGATATCCGGCCCGGGGGACCATAGATCTAGTCTAATTTTCTGGATTTCATCTCGATGAAATTCCTGCGATTTACCATACAGTGGCAGGATGCTCATTGCTAATAATCCCCCCCTCCCTCCTTTGGAAACCATTTTTTGAAAAATCAGGAAAACCCACAGTCCGGCATATGACAATAGGGGTAATTGCCCCCCTCCCACCGCCGATCCTCCGGGACAACTTTTTTCTCAAAGGGGGCCATTTTAAAGTAAACTTGCCCAAAAAAAGTTGGCTTTACTTACAAAATGGCGGCCATTTTGATTGACAGGTCAGCCGAAATCGCAGATTTTGCGTTTCAACATAGGACTTGCACTAAATTTTTCAAACCTTACAAAGGTAGATCGAAAGATCATGCAAAAGTTTATCACCTGTCAAAATTTAAAGTGCTAAAGTGCGTTTTTCGATTTTTGGTGAATTTTTGAAAATCTAATTTAGGCCAAAAATGAGGGAAAAAATCAAAACTTTACCAAATTGACCAAGAAAGCTGAAATTTGGGATATACCCTTTTTTCGACCTGCCAAATCGATTGGAAACGGTTTCAAACCGTTTTGAGCAGTTCTGGAGCCTCCAGTAGATTTTTGAAACTCGAAATTTCCACAAAATTCCATCAAATTGGAGTTGTAAAGCTCAAATTTATTCTAAAGACTAAATTCAATACGCAACGAAGTACTACAGGTAAATTTCAAGTCGTTTTGGAGCCTCCAGCGACTTTTTGAAAATTCCAGAGACCTCCAGCAGATTTTTGAAACTTTAAATTTTCACAAAATTTCATCAATGGAGATGTAAAGCTGAAATTTACTCTACACTCCATCAATTTTAACACCCTCTGAAGACGACTTTAGGTGGTTTCAAGTCATTTTAGAGCCTCCAACGACTTTTTTGAAAATTACTGGAGCCTCCAGTAGATTTTTCAAACTTCAAACTAAGATGGAAAGTCTAAATTCATTCTGCAAACTAATTTCAATGCGCTACGAAGTTGACTGCTGGTGAATTTCAAGTCGTTTTGGAGCGTCCAGCAACTTTTTGAAAGGTTGTATGATGTTTTTTTGGAAAATTGTTTCCTAAAAGTTGCTGGAAGCTTCAAAACCATTTGAAACCACCATGTAGTCTGCGAAGTAAATTTCAGCTCGCCAACTCCATTTGATAAATTAATGTTGGGGACATTTCAAGTTTCAAAAATCTACTGGAGACTCCAGTAATTTTCAAAAAAGTCGCTGGAGGCCCTAAAAGGACTTTAAACCACCTGAAGTCGTCTTCAGAGGGTGTTAAAATTGGAGTGTAGAGTAAATTTCAGCTTTCCATCTCCATTTTTGATGAAATTTTGTGAAAATTTAAAGTTTCAAAAATCTGCTGGAGGTTTCTGGAATTTTCAAAAAGTCGCTGGAGACTCCAAAACGACTTGAAATCCACCAGCAGTCAACTTCGCAGCGTATTGAAATTAGTTTGCAGAATGAATTTCGACTCTTCATCTCAGTTTGATGAAATTTTGGGGAAATTTCAAGTTTCAAAAATCTACTGGAGGCTCCAGTAATTTTCAAAAAAGTCGCTGGAGGCTCCAAAACGACTTGAAATTTACCTGCAGTACTTCGTAGCGTATTGAATTTAGTTTTTAGAATAAATTTGAGCTTTACAACTCCAATTTGATGGAATTTTGTAAGAATTTCGAGTTTCAAAAATCTACTGGGAGCTCCAGAACTGCTCAAAACGGTTTGAAACCGTTTCCAATCGATTTGGCAGGTCGAAAAAAGGGTATATCCCAAATTTCAGCTTTCTTGGTCAATTTGGTAAAATTTTGATTTTTTCCCTCATTTTTGGCCTAAATTCGATTTTCAAAAATTCGCCAAAAATCGAAAAACCCACTTTAGCACTTGAAATTTTGACAGGTGATGAATTTTTGCATGATCTTTCGATCTACCTTTGTAAGGTTTGAAAAATTTCGTGCAAATCCTATGTTGAAACCCAAAATCTGCGATTTCGGCTGACGTGTCAATCAAAATGGCCGCCATTTTGTAAGTAAGGCCAACTTTTTTTTGGGCAAGTTTGCTATAAAATGTTCCTTAGGATGTCTCCTTTAAGAAAAAATTTGTCCCGGAGGATCGGCGGGGTGGGGGGTGCAATTACTCCTATTGTCATATGTCGGACTAACAACAAAATGATGAAATATTCACAAAAAAATGAACTCGGAGGTGTTTGCCTCTTGTTCTTCGTGTTTTTCAGTGATGAAAGCTATTCTCTTCCAAATTTCAGTCTGGTACGCTGGTATCGATTGGAAACAGTTTCAAACCGTTTTGAGAAGTTCTGAAGCCTCGAGCAGATTTTTGAAACTTGAACTTTCCACAAAATTTCATCAAATGACGTTGTAAACCCGAAATTCACGTTGTAGTACTCCAATATAAACATGCTTTCAAGTTGACTGCTGGTGGGTTTAAGTTATTTCGGAGACTCTGGCGACATTTTGGAAATTCTTGGAACCTCCAGCAGATTTTTAAAACTTGAAATTTCCACAAAATTTCACCAAAACGCTACGAAATCGACTCCAGGTAGATTTAAAGTCGATTTAGAGACTCCAGCGACTTTTTGAAAACTACTGGAGCCTCCAGCAGATTTCTCAATGCTCAAAATTTTCAAAAAATTCAGCTTTTTCTGTCAATTTGGTAAAATTTTTTTTTCTCTCATTTTTGGCTCAAATTTGGTTTTCAAAAATTCACCAAAAATCGAAAAATGCACTTTAGCACTTGGAATTTTGGCCGATGATAAATTTTTGCATGCTCTTTCAATCTACGAGTAGCTTTGTCCAGTTTGAAAAATGTTTGTGGGAATCCCATGTTGGAAAGTAAAATCTGCGATTTCGGGTGATCTGATCTGTCAATCAAAATGGCTGCCATTTTGTTAGTAAGGCCAACTTTTTTTTGACAAGTTTGCTCTAAAATTGTCGCCGAGGATCGGCGGTGGTTGGGGGTGCAATTATTCCTATTGCCAGTATGCTGGACTAATTACAATCATCCAAATGCCTCCAAAAAACATCCTGTATTGGTTTCCACGACTCCGTGCTACTGCTCTTATACAATCTTCGATTCTTCATCTCTTGCCATTTTCCAAATTTTTCGAGTGATTCAGAATCAACCGAGTACTTGCCACAAAGACCTAAAATTGCCCCCGGAAGGCATCGAATACTTCAATGACACCAATGCCCACCTTGGTAAATTAAAAAAAAATCAGCAAATCTCAGTTCATTTACTCTGAACATCTTCTGGGCATCTTGCAGCCATCCATCAACATCCTCCAAATTGAAATACAAAGTAGAATGAACGCCACAAGGTCAAGTTAGGCCAATATACTATCATCAGAGTTACTAATTTACTCGCACGTGAATCTTTTTCCAGCATTATGTTGTTTGATGGATCACCTGATGCGGAAAATTCAACTTTTTCGCACCGAGGCATTTTTTTCGCCATTTTCCATGTCTACAAATTAACAATACATATTACAAGAACTCGAAGAATCTGAGAAATTGTTTCAAAAAGACGATTTGTTCTCACCATTTATTTCCCCTCGATATTCCCTTTCCAATTTCGCCAAGTTGTGTGCACTTTTTCAATACTTATCTCTTTTCCTTTTCATTTCCAACACTTGAAAAGCAAGACAGAAAAGCTCGTGCTAATATCTTTCTTTATAGATTGCCCAGGATACTGTCAAGGTGTTTCCGTCCATGTTGTCGGACACATCGTAGTCTGTCTCCGTCTCACTCAATCTTCTATAGCATCTACGACGACGTCGTGCTTTTTCTCTCCTCAAACTACTATAAGCGTAGATTTTTTTATTCTCTTTAAATAAAGCCAGCCTTGAACTTATAATTGTGTAGCACTACCAACTTGGTCGTCGCACACAATAATAATCGAATAATACACGACACGATGTCGTCTTTTAATCGACCGTGATCGCGATTATACGATTTATCGGGTCATTTCACTCGTCTCCGCGCGATGCAAATTCGACGCAGCCGACGCGACCATCTCTGCAGCTTATGACCGATGCGATGTAATTCAGTCATCATAACGAACCGAGTAATTTTTCTTTCTTATTTTAGTATTTCATTATACTGCATAATGGTCCGAGGAGTCTGCGTGAATCGTAATTTTTCAGTCATTATATTGTAACTTGTAATAGTCGAAGACGGAGAAGAAAACTGAAAAGAGGTCACGGACTGAACCATATTTCAAGATAAGAAGAATACAAAGAGACGGATAATAATAGCACGTGAATGAAAAAGTGCATTGAAAATAAAGTATCGATAATGTAATCAGTATTGATCGACTAAAATGGTGATCAGCGGGAGGAGGGGGGGGGATATTTTTTGGATAGACGAACACTAATTCTTGGAAAATCATGTCAAAAATTGACTCTTCGTAATTGGACTTTATTTTATCATGAAAGGATTTCGAAAAATACTCATATTTTTGATAAATAATAATCAATCAATGTAACAAGGTAATTTGGTTTTAATTATTCTAAATATTTTTCATTTCAGCTCTCAAAAAAAAAAAAAAAAAAAACGTTTCAAAACTACGAGATAGGTGATCCAAAAATCCAACGACACTAATCAGATGGTCCAAAAATTGAATACAAACTAAATTTCAGCTTTCTCCCTCCAAAATTAAACTTTCCAAGATCAAAAAATGAAATTCACCATCAGAAATGTGTTTTGGTGATTATTTTTGTAAGATAGATCAGAACTTACTTGAAAAATTGTGAGACTTCAATAAAATTGAGGACATAAAAAAACGATAAAAATTGACGAGAATTGGGTAAAGTTGACAAGTTTTGGTAGAATTAACGAGATTTAGGTTAAATTGATCAAAAACTGGCTGAAAATTTACAAAATTTTGATAAAATTGAGCGAAAAAAGTTCAAACGTTGAAATTATGCAAAAAATTGAATAAAAATAAACAATAATTGACGGAATTTTTATGCTTTACAATCAGCAGTATTTTGGAGAAATTTAGTAGTAGCAAAAATTGCTTGGAAATCGACAAAAATCGACGAGATTTTAGGAGCAAAAAAGTCACAATTTTCTCCATTTTTTACACAAAGGCATAAGTACACAATTTCTTTTACAGAAATCATGAAAATGAAGACTCGAAAACGACTTTCTGAAAAAAAGGACTTTTAAGGACCAAAATTGAAAATAAAAATGACCAATTATGATGCCTGAATATTTCTCGTGTATTCTTCGAAAATTTGCGAAAATTAACGAGATTTTGAAGCAATTGTGCAGAAATTGCTCGAAACTTGAGAATAATTTTTCAAAATTCGAGTAAAAATTGACAATGGGGTCGTAAAATTAAGCAAAAATCCATTGAAAATTGGCGAAAGTTGATGAGATTTTGCTGAAAATGAACAACAACAGCATGAAAATTGAGAATAGGTAATTGACACGAGGTTTTGGCGAGACAAATTTTGTTAAAACTTACAATTTGTGCTTGAAAAATGACAAAAATAACGAGATTTTGGTAAATTTCAGCCAAAGAGGCTAAAAACTTGTCAGTTTTATACAAAATTTCATCAACTCTATTTTCATGTAGTTTTTAGTTACCTACTCAATTTCAATCGGAGCTTCATTTTTTTTTTTTGATTTCCAAGTGATTTGACTCAATTTTAGACAAATTTTGTTTTACTTGAAACGTGGATTATTTAAAATGACAGCAATCAGTGACCAAAAATCAAAAATTTTCAAAAATTGTTCATTTTTTCAAGAATTCTAACACAGAAATGTAAACTTTTCAAAAGTTTTCTACACTCCTGGCTCATTCTACCCCATACAAGCGGGCCAGAACATCCTCGGGGGGGGGGGGGGGGGGGGATCTCGAAATTGACGCAAAAATGGGACATTTTGGATAAATAGGATTTTTGATATAAAACTTTGGGGTAGGACTTCCGCTCCCGACCCTCCAATCCATCTTTTAAAGACTGTTTTCGATTTGGGAGACTCTATATAAGCAAGCCAAAATATCATTGGGGGGGGGGGGGGTCTTGAAACTGACATAAAAATGAGAAAATTTTGGATAAATTGGATTTTTTTGATTTTTTTAAAACTTGGGGTAGGGCTCCCGCTCCCGTCATATTTTTTTATGGACTTGAAAAAAAATTTTAAAAATGTGGAATTATTTTTTCACAAACTCCAAGAACTTTGGAACTTTGGAAGAATGGGGGCCCAAAAAACTAATCATAAAGCAGAACAATTTCCACCAATTTCATCTCAAATTACTCCCTTACCTTTCGTCATACCACTAAAATCAAACCATTGTTCATGAACCTTTCAACAAAACACTTTCTTGTCACATTTATGATCAGAGCTTCCTCAACATTGTATCACATGACAACGCCCAATAGCGTCAACTCTTTACTCGCTAGCCAGCCAATCCGTCTACAGATCTCTCATCGCGTTAACCATGCGAAAAAACCATAATTTTTTCCAACAGGCGAGTAACCGTCGAAGGAAGAAAAGGGAGAGAAAAAACAACCAAATTAACTTATACCATGAAAATGTATATAAATACACGCTCGTTTGTACACGTACATGTCTATGAGTACTCCAACTACCAGATATAAAGATATTCCAGTCTCACGCGGCGAATAAGTAGCAGCAAAATGTTGGTGTTTACCTAATTCGAGCAAAAGAGGGGAAAAAATTCTAAGCCTGATGATTTAATCGTATAATACCTCAGCTCGTTCTTCTTCAGCGATCTCTAAAGTTATATTATGGTATAAACCATAGAATGAGAAGATGTGCGTGTTCAACACCTTTATCCATGTATACTCGTAGATAGATATTGGAACCTATACAAATATACTGTACAGAAACCACCAATCGCAGCGCAATCGATGCTCGTATACGAAAGGTATGCGCGTATTATCTCTATCTTATCTGGTCTGTATAAGGAATACATTCACGTACAAGTACTTAAATATATACCGCGTAAATTGCCAGAGCACGCAAACCGCCAACTTCGCCCATAGTCCACAATCCACAGTCCACAGTCTCAGTCCATTCGTATATATTATGGTCGATAATCTCAACCCAATCGTAAAATATGATCGATAAGTAGCGCACCCATCGAGCCATTAACACTCGCCATCGATAAGATTACCAGCACAGCAGACAGAGAGAGCTGCAGTAGGCAGCTCAATCCGACAATTTTTTCTTCTCTAATAGCGAAGCTTACACACAAATGAAGAAAAATTACTTACTGACGAAAATATATGGTACGAGTTTTGACAACCGTCGTCGTCGTTGTTGTAACGACCATTCTCAATATGCCAGAAACTTTTTTTAAAACGAGCAGATAATTTAAATTAGAGTTACGCATCAGCGATCACCGAGAGGAAGGTGAGCGAAAAGGTGCGAGGATCGGGGATCAGGCTGCGTGAACACGACTAACAAAAGGTTTCGCGGCGGATCACTTTTTTTTTCACTTTAATTTTACTCCTATTTCTTTGTTTTTACGAGCTATAAGGAATTACACGGGTATGTACTAGTACAATAAAGAAGGTGCAATTACAAATCACCGAGCTGGGCGAGCTGCCGAGAAATATATCTTATTCTTCGAGTATAAGCAAAGTGCTGCGGAGAGGTGCCGGATTTACTATGTGAGAGGTGAGTCGACGATAGACGCTGCGTTAGTAAAAAAAAATATTCCATACCTGCAATTATTGTTATAAAAATAGCCCAGACTTCGGTATGTTTTTTATTATTCGGTGCGTTTTTTTTTCAACTTCTCTCGCATTATGTACTTGATTTATAAAACCGAGTGATGAGAACTTGGTTCATTTGCGATGATGAAATAATTAAGGAGAAGGGGTGTCGGGGGGAGTGATGAGTAAACAGTCGAAGCGAACGAAGGATATGATTATACAAGTATGCGTTTATGAAAACGATCGTTTAAACAGGTGTTTAATATTTATGGGGTGAAAACCAACAAACAAGCTTTGAATAGTTGAACCAATATGAACCCAAAAAAGGTCAGGTCTGAAAACCACAATGGCCAAAATTTTAGAAGCCCAAATTGAGGTATCAGTGAGTTTCCCCCTTGGTCTCCCTTTCCTATACTTTTTTATCCTCTTCCTGACTGGGTTCACTCCGAGATCAGCTGTTATTTTCTCAGATGGGACTCTGTCTCTGAGAGTCGCCCTTGCTGATGCCGTTCTCCTCATGAATTTCATCTCTGCTGCCGTTATTCTTCTTTTATCATATTTCTTCAGTGCCCATACCTCGCTTCCATAAGTCATCATCGGTATTGTGAGGGTATTGTACAGTACACCTTCAATCTTGTTTCTTTTCACAACTTACTACTTCTCAGGGTCCTATTTGTCAGTCCTGTGACTCTCAGGAACTTTGCCATCTTTCCACCAACATCTACTTCTTCCTGGTATGAAGGCGTGTTTCCCAGGTATTTGAAATTATTGACCTGTTCGATGATTTTTCCATTTATTACAATCTTGCTTCTTACTGGTTCTTTTCCTTTGAAAGCCATTGTTTTTCTCTGATGATATTCTCACATGTATCATACTTTTCAGATGTCTTTGTTAGATTGTACATCAATCTCTGTAGATCATCTTCTGTTGCGGCTAGTACTGCTTGATCATCTGCAAATAGTACTGTTGATATTTCCTGCCTTTTGTCTGTTTTGATTCCTTTTGGCTTCGTTTTCTGCCATTCTTTTACCATATGATCCATGTACATTTTGAATAAAACACAAGAAAAAGGGCATCCCTGGCAAACTCCTCTGTTTATTTCTGCTTGGTTTGAGAGTTCATTTCCAATTTGTACTCTTATTCTAATAAGTGTTCTTATATGTATGTGACCATCTCCAATAAAACCGACCATCAGTGGCAAAATTCGAAAAATGTTTTTCCCCCTATTTTTGACCCCTAAATGGTTTAGGGAACAAAAATTTGCAAACAAACTTTTTTGGATTTTTACCACCAATGGTCGGTTTAATTGCGGACAGTCACATATGCTGTTTATTACCCTTCACATTTTATATGTCATCTCTTCATCTTTTAGGACTTTGAACAGTTTTTTTCTATTTACTTACCATATCATATGCTTTTTCCAGGTCTATAAAGTGCATGTGTGTTGCTAGGTTGTATTCGATCCTTTTTCCCATCAGTAGTTTCACTGTAAAACTTGGGTCAGTGCATGATCTTCCTTTTCTAAATCCATTTTGACTTTCTGACATCTTTTCTTCTAAGAGTTTTGAAACTAATACGGCCACTCATTGTTGTTTTAGAAAACTTTATTAACGGGTATTAGGCCAGATTACAAAAATAAATTTGCTAATATTTCGCAAGAATTACATCTAGCTTCTTCAGAGCAGTTCTGCATGCTCTACCAGTCATTTAGCCAGTATTTTTGCATATGTGTCATTCCGTAGGTAATGGGCCCATTTGGTCGATTTTATTTATCGAGATAATTGTGTTTTTAGTGAAAAAGTTGAGAGAATTGATAATCAAGGTGTTGATGGATTTCGATGTAGAACATATCCGACTATCATGTGTTAAAGTATCAAGGCCGCAGGTGCGCCCTAAGCGGAGAAAAACAGAACTGAAGTTTTTCTAAGAAATTTGGTCAATTTTGTTAAAACTTCCAAAAAAATACCCTCCGAATTATACTGCACCTAGTCACCAGTAGCAACATGTATACCATTCAAAAACATGTTTTAGCTAGCTGCAGTGCTAGCTGTGTCACGCTGTGTGGCATTGGGAATGGATTGCGGAACAGAAGATACGGGTTCAAATCGCACCTCAGGAAGAAATTTAAAAAAAAATTTACAATTTTTATTTTTACAGGTTGAATTTTGACAGAAAATGTAATTTAATAATTATTTTTGCTTTTGAACAGAGTAATGAATTTTTATGCAAAATTTTAATTTATTAATCATTGTTTTTCAGGCTTAAAATGCTCATAAACATGAAAAGATTGAGTAAAAAAAATTGCTATTGCAGGTGGGTAGTAATATTTGACATCAGAAACAATAATCTTCAATTTTAGGTATGAAGGTTTTGGGATTACATGAAATTTCAGCTTTTTTCAGAAAAAAAACTTTGAAGGTGATTTTCTCATAAGTTGAGCTTTTCAAATTTTCAATTATGGATTTTTTTGGAGTTTTTTTTGCACTTTTTGGGCTTCTATCCAGCTTATATGGTTGCTCCAGAGGTCTACTTCACCCCCCCCCACCCATAACTCAATATCGACCAAATGGGCCCATTAATTGCGGAATGACACATATATCTTGTAGCAGGTGTTGAGTAGACTTATTCCTCAGTAGTTTTTCAGGTTTGACATATCACCTTTTTTAAACAGTGGTATTACAATCGCTGTTTTGAATTCTTCAGGTACCTTTTCTTCTTGGTACATCCTATTTAGGAATTCCAGCAGTCTTCTTTTAAATTCACCACTTGCATATTTGTACAATTCTGTTGGTATGCCATCTTCTCCGGAAGCTTTTGCACTTTTTGCTGTTTTCAAAGCTTCTTGTAGCTCTTTAAATGATATTCTGTCTTCTATTTCTCCAATTTCAACTTCTATTTTTGTATCCTGTGCATTTTCATCACTCCGGAGTTTTTCAAAATATTCCTTTGCATCACTGATTTTTATTTTTGGCAAACCCACATTTTCGTTAAAATTTGAGTCAATTCTCCTTCTGATCTTATACACCTTTGGCCTTAACTTTGTAGGTATGTGTTATGCTCCAGGAATGTGACAAAATTTTCCCAACTCTCTCGCTGTAATTTCCTAGACAGCCCTTTTAAAAAAAAAAACCTCTTGGATCACTCTATGTCAAATCGCCGTACTGAAATGAACCCAATGTGATCACTGATCATCATTTTCTCCACCTCAATTCGAGGGGAAACACAACCACACGAATTCCAGCACCCAAGATGAAAAAAAAACCATCAACAACAATAATTCCATGACTAGTATAGAATCGATAGCTGAAAATCACCTCTCTCTCCTCCTCGATTAAATCCTCACCTGTGAAGAAAAATTCCTTACCTCGACTCGTTTCCATCTTCTTTCCATAAACGATCAATCCAGCTAATAAATCACATCGGTTTTCCTACAGGTACCTTTAATACCATCGCGAACCTATTCTTCCTCTCCTCTTCCTCTTCCTCTTCGATTTATCACACGTGCCAACTCAGACATACCGAAAAAACCGCACCAGGAACCACACAAACACCATCAATTCATACCATCATCGTCGCGATCGTTAAGAGACGACGACGATTTCATTACAAATGCGTGAATTCCTCCATTTCATTTCAACCAGTTCCTCCAACCTTGCAGCCTATATTATGCCTCACACGTACGTTTCGTTTCACTCGAAAATATGCGCGAGGTGTTGTACGCGTTATTACACGCACCCATTACCCGATTACTTATTGTCACCGGCTATAATAAATACTCGTAAATCTTCAACACCAATGCCCTCTACATGATCGTCGGAATCGTGCACGATGCCATGTCCATTGCTCTCTCTCTATCTCTCTCTATAAGTACACAACAAATCACCAACCCAAACAGCTCCTTGAAAGCTTCCAAATTGGGAAAAATTATCCTTCGTCGTGTATACCGGGTTCAATTCAAGTATACGTATGGTCAAAAGACCCGCATCGAATCACTCTACACCTTTTTTGGTACAATCTCCTATCTATACGCATAGATCATCGAAGCGCACACGCGTTCATTACGAGAGATTACGAAAAACGAAACACGCATTTATATTAGGTAGAGATTCCCAATTCCGAATCTGAATTCAATCTTTATCGTTCATCAACCGGTTAAACAGCGCGTTACTCTGGCTGACAAGCGGACCGGTTCTTCTCTTACTACACCGACACGTATCATTTGTATAATCGATCACATGGTACACATAGTATGTACTACTCACTCGCTAGTACTACCTACTTCTGGGTTTACATTTGCCAAGTCATTTTACTAAATTCCACATTGTACTGTAAGATATACAAGTACAGTACGTATACAGGGTGTTCCATTCAACGATTCCCATACACTGAACTGATCAGTCGAGGGATCTTGTAATAATGATCTTGGTCTTTGCTCCAGAATTATGATAGGGAATGATCTATGTAGATGATAGCCCTTGAGTTTACCTTAAGAATACAAAAATTTTTAGACACCAGTTTTGGTTGAAAATTTTTAAAATTTCTGGGAGAAGTCTAAAAAAATTCTAATGGGAAATTTTAAAAATTCAGAACACAAAATTCTGAACATGTGAAGCAAAAATTTTGGGATTTTTAAAAGATAAAAAAATCGACTATAATTTGAAAAATTGTTGATCTTATTCTGGGTATATTTTGAAAATTGGAAAATTTGAAATGAAAAATTCTAACAAGGGAACTTTTTGAACTCAATCTCTCTAATTTGAACGAAACAAAGCTAGACCGGAAGAGCATGACCTGAACCATCTGAAACCAAAATTTTAGATGCTCCTGTTTCTTTTTGGATTTTTAACAAATTTTTGAAAATTTAAAAAATTCAAAAAAGCTGTTTCGAGGACGATGTTTTTGCTTTATTGTGAAATATAAATTTATTTGGGCAATATGAACCAATGTGAATGATTCATTCAACTGCCAATTCAACTCCTCAACATCAATAATCAATACCTACTTTAGAGTCATTCTGGAGCCTCCAGCGACTTTAAAATTTTCTTCAAAAACTTCAAGTCACTCCTGCAAGGTGTGTACTAACAATTTTCGGATACTTTTTTGAAAATTTTGGGCTCAAAAAGTGAATGAGCATTTTTTAAACTGATTTTGAGCCCAAAAAAATACTTTATTTTTCACACTTGAAATATCGTTAGGATCACTATTTTCACTTTTTTCAGTACATTCTTTCATTTTCTTCTTGGCTGTGTTGTCCAAAAAAAAACGTCAAAATTTTCAGACCTTTGGACCCCTGTAGGGACCGTAATTTTGTGGTCAGACAGTTATGAATTTTGTGGACTACTGGTTTACTTTTTTCAGCACATTCTTTCATTTTTTGGGCAGAGTTGCCCAAAAAAAATTGAATTTTTAAGACCTTTGGACCCCTGTAGGAGCCGAAATTTTGTGATCAGGCAGTTATAAATTTTCTGGACTACTGGACTACTCACGGGTCCTCTCGCTTTTGAAAAAAATTCGGGTCAAATCGGTTACTGAGCGTTCGTGAGGTTTCCTTGGTCAGTGTGAGTTCAAAAGATTCTTCTCTAGGAGAGAAAATTTGGCTAAAAATTGAGAAAAAAATTGACAGTCTTTTAAAAATCAAATTAACTTTTAGTTTTGGGATGTTGAAATTAAAAAAAAATTCCTGTTGACTAAAACTTTGATGAAAAAATTGCAATCAACCTTTTTTTCCAAATGCAATAATTTTTTTACAAGGACCCAATTTTTTACAATTTTTAAAAATGAAATTATTCTCAACTGAGCCTTGATTGTTGATCATTTTTTTCTGAACATGTACATTCATCAATAATTTTAACCTTCTTCGCCCCCCTCCCACCCATGAAAAAAGAATAAAAACAATGTTCACCCAAAAAATTCGAATTCCAATAAAATTCACCATACGTTGTCAGGAATATCTGACACAAAATCTCCAAATCAAAATTACAGGACTTTTGTAAGACTCTTTTGAAAATTTTTGCAAGTTCCTGAGTTCTCATCATGGTGCTTTTCAAAGGTTTACTCTTCGTTCATTTTTTAAAAAATGTACCTTGAAAATTTATGAAAGTTTTTTGGATTTCCAACTTTCATTTTAGACACTTGACTCTTCACTGAATCGTGACGGTTTTTTTCAATAGATTTTGTCAGCACTAAATCCCAATATTACTTTGAACAATAAAATGAGGAAAATTAATTTCCAAAATGTTTCCTAAACAGACTTCTTCAAAGAAATTTCCCACCATTTGACCGTAGGACTTGCAGGACTTATTTTACATATTCTGGTAGTGAAAAATATCAAAAAGCCAGAGTTTTTCAAATTATTTTTTTCCTGTTTTCAACATCAAGACCTCTCGATTTTCATCGATCAATCATTGACAACAACAAAAATTAGGTAAATACAGATGAATAACTCACGTACTACGTTCTACTTGCCCTCATTATTCATGAAAATTAAAATGAAAATTCATCAACTCACCTGCAACAAAAAAATGAAATAAATTTTCGATTAGTCGATTACAAAATATTATACAATTTTTTTCGAACATCACAACTAATAAAATATTTTTACAATCACTCGATGATTTCCTTGAAATTGGATTTTCAAAGTGAACTTGAATCCAAAATCCAAAAAGTCTCACATCGATCTTACAATTTTTTTCAAATTATATTATGTACTTGTAATTTATGGGTTCACCTAATTTTTCGAGAAAAATTCCATAGAAGGGGGGGAGGTGTTAAAGAGTCATTACCAGGAATGCAAAAAATATAAAATTTCATTTCAAGATAACAAGATGTTAATCAGGGCGAAATTTCAAGTTTTCCCAACGATTAGAGGAAAAAAAAAACAAAAATTCTCTTTCTTGATCTTTCACAAAATTTGTCATTTTTCGCACAAAAATTCTAATTTGAAAATTTGTCATTCCTTTTTTTTCTTTTCTGATCATTTATTCCATATTTATTACATTCTGTCCCAAAAATTTCCACAATTGAGAAAAAATCAAATTTTTCATAAATTATCACTCGAAAATTTTTTCACCTGTTTGAAAAATACTACTACTGAAATTTCATACAAATTCTCCAATCAAATGACACTCAACTGTATAAAACTACCTTCGGGACACCCTGTATAAAGCTATATTCTAGCAAATCGACGAGTCTATGTGAAAACAACCACGTCTCTGACGTGACATGTATGAGAGGCACTATTGGTATAATTACCTGTACAATTTCACGAGCATACTAAGATAACACCACTACATAACATATAAGCTCTATAAACATCAAAATACGAGTACCTACACTCTAGAATGAATACCATTGGTACGATTCCTCATCAGCAATACACTAGAACTACGATCTATGATCGATAAGGCGGCTAGATCGATGCGATGCGAATTCCTACGTCTATTATATTTTTCACACCTTTTCTCGGAGCCTGGGCGTTGAAGGGGAAAAACATATACTCGAGTCGGCGCGCTAATCACGTAAACCGGTTAATCTTACGAGAATATTTAATTTACAACTTTCGAGTATGTATTTTTTTTGCTTCCCTATTACCCTACCTTTCTTTCTTTCTTTTTCGCACGTCGACCTCGAGTATCTCTAGTTCTCTTTCCATACTGCTACTGTTCTCCACTTCGCCAGAGTGTTTTCTTGTCAAACGAACGTCGTATGTAGATGTTCGCTTCTGTTTCTGTTACTTTACTCTCAGCTAATACATCTTATCGTACAGAGACATGTCATATACCCTCAACCACCCCTCGTCGTATCTTTATAGAAATTCCATCTCTGTACACGTCGTCGTAACGTTTGAAAATTCTCACATCGCGAGCAATTAAACCGAGAACACAGTGTGGAATACAGCCTGGGGGCTGCCACTACCACATTGCCACCGCCGATGCCCATGCCCATGCCTGAGTACCATCTAACCTACCGATGACGGCCAAACGTTTATTAACCTGTTTTCAAGAATTAATACTGTAGAAGGACACCTTCGCTTTGGTATCAACGACCATAATGATATAGTATAATTTACTAACCAACAGACCACCTACCTTAAAATCACTCCGATTGAATTACCTGTTGGTTGCTTCTTCTCTCTGCTACATTCATGTACCCCTCCCTTCTTTCACTCTCGTATAGTACCTTGTTCGCAGCCAATATCCAAAGTTGCTGATACCGGCCGGCTACAGCCAGCCACCGCACATTGTCTATTTTAAATGCCTTTTCCCCTCTCACTCTCTCACTCTGGTCGACGAGCGATGGTGCAATTACAACACGACAGATTTATCAAAATTTATATTATTGCTCCCTTCATCGCGGTCTTCGATAACCCATCACAACTTGCTCACCTCCCCTACAAGGGCAACCAACCCGTAGTTCATACACCGAGAAAATGCATCTAGAATGCAGACGGCAGGTCTGCGGCTATTGCTTCGTATGCACTTTAAAGGTCGTCCGATACACGATTGCGGAAAAAACGAATCGTTGCTCGATCGTTGGCGTTATAATTCGACTCCCCAGACACCGACACGATTATCTCGCCAGACTACAACAATCATAATATCGGCCTTGCTGCGAGGTGTCAAAAGAGAATGGGGAGAGGAGTAGTCTAAAATTAATATTAATAAATCCAGATTTCATAAACAAACATCCATCGAGTACTCTCAGATTCACTGCAATGCAACGGACTTTTTCTCAAAATGGTAGCAGAGCGTGGTTTCAACTCACAGAGCACTGAATCTGGATCTGGATCTACTCTAATCACGTAATCACTCTACCTCAAACCCAGAAATATCCATATTTACAAAACCTAAAGCCCAAAGGAGTAAACAATCACGACATGCGTCATGAAATATTTTTGCCCCGCTAAGGGGGTGGGGGAGGGGGGTTAGATGACGCCCTAAAACAAGAAATTCAGAATTTATTACATGAATATTCCACTATAGCAATACTTTATGTCACAAACAAACGCGATCAAGCAGACAAGCACCTACCCAGTCAGAAATCTCATGAAATGGTAGCAGAGCGTGGTTTTATTACACAAAATCACTGGAAGTGGATACGTTCAAATCTTTAATTTCGATTCATTCAGATTGACGATGAGAAGCACTTCGATTCGCGAAAAACCAAAAAAGAAACATCTCGCATACTTTGACCTTGCGGAGGAGGAAAGAGAGAAAGGATAGCCCCCCAAAATCCAAAATCCAAAATTTGGAATTATTTTTGATTATAGATACGCCTTATTCGACAAAAACAAAAAAAAAACAATTGACTATGCAAAAATGGAAAAGTCATCAAAATGGTAGCAGAGCATGGTTTCAATCCAGTGGTCACTATATTAGACCAGTAATGCCATATCACTGGCACAAAATGAAGGCAATCAAGTCACAAGAGCTCAGACTCCAGTCTACAGAAAATTTTTTCGACATGGTAGCAGAGCGTGGTTTCAAGTTTCAGCCCACACGTCGCATAATACAATATTTAGACCCTCTATTTTGATCAATTCGAGCCCAGGGTTACCCAACTTGCGAATCGACAGAAATAACATCAATATGGTAGCAGAGCATGATTTCAGTCAATAGGTCTCTGAATTTACTCTGAATATCATAGAAATACTACAATACACAACAAAACACAGCATCAAGATGAAAGTAAACATTGGATACATTTTCACCCCCAAGAACCACTCAAGTCTCACGTATTTTAATTTTTTCAAAATTATTGGTTTATACTGTGAGGGTGGGGTGGGGGTGTAGGAATTGTGTAGAAATTTTTTTTTTGAAATTATTGGGTCATATTTTGAGGGCTTCCGGAGTTTTTCTCATCAATGAAATTCTGGAAGCCAGGAAGGCTATATGGAGGGGTTTCAAAAAAAAATAAATAAATACCTAAATAAATTTTTAAAAACGCATGATTTTCACTTCAAGAATTTTTTGAAAATTCATCATTCGAGAAAAAAAGAACTTCGAATCTTTCATCATCACTCATCAGTAAAAATACCATTTCTGGAATTTGCTCACAAGAGACCCAATAAAAATTTCGTCCAATTTGAAAAGTTTTTTCCTATTTCCTCGGGCATTTTTTCATCATTTTGGGGTGGGGGGGGGGAGAAGAGAGAGGACTACTGCACCATATTATTCTCGACTTGAGAAAATCCAAGAACTGAACGAGCAAAGTAAATTCAAACATCGCAGCTAAAAAGACAAATACGTAGGTAGTTGGAAATAAACATCAGGGATCGATTAAAATCGGCAATAAAAAACGAAAATTTTAACGAGATTGCTAAAATTTTCTTTTTTTTTGAAGAGGAGAAGCAGGAGGAGGGTGGATGTTGAAAAATTCTCTACTCAAAAATCCAATTTTCACTGAAACCAGAACCAGATGTCTCGATCAGAGATTCTTTCGCGAGTTGGTTTGGCACTTTGGCAGGTCAACTGGCAACTACTATGGCCACGACTGAATGACGCATCGATTCGACGTCGAAAGTTCTGTTTACGTAAATTAAATCGTAATTATGTCGAATAACGAGTCGAAAGTTTTTTTACACGTTGATAAGCCAGCCATGTACTTTGGGGTACGTGTGTGCACAGTGCACGCTAACAACAAACGTGGTTTTCAAAGGGTTTCCAAAATCCTAATCGAGATCCTAATTTATTCGACAGATTGATCCAAAGCCAAATATACAAATCTGTCGTTATTTTCATCAAGTTCCATACTACCAGATCTCTTTAAAAGTGCGAAATTCGTCCGCAAAGACATCAGGAATCTTTTCGCAGCCATCTACGATGCCTTTTTGATACCCACTGATCCGCGTATAATATTTTATTAGTAAACCAGTATATGTATAGGCGCTTTTATGGGCGACAACTAAATCGCGTGTCAACTTGTCTCTTTTCATTGTTTCGTTTTTTTGAGCGAAAGCGAACGGAACCGAAAAAAGCAAGCTAGGTAAGTAAAAAAAAAAAGCAAGCAGGCACCAAAAAAGAGAGAAGAAAAAACTCGACAGTTTGGCACGCAACGTGTTATACTCGTATTAGGCAAACCACCACATATCACACGTAGCACCTTATCAGATATCCCGACTACGACGACGATGATGATGATGATGAAGGTGGTACAAGAAGGGTGTACTTTTCTACATAAATGCCCATGGCATGGTTCTTTTTACCCTAAAAGCCTACAGAAAAAGGGTTTAATATTTCGCGTGTTGTATTTCTCTCTACTCGTCTTATCAATTGTATCGCTTTTTGGCTTCGTTTTTTTCCCAAGTCCAGATAACAACGCAGAGAGTGAGAGAAAGCAATAGACCAAGTTGTTGGGCACCTTACGTGTACGGGGTGAAAAAAAACCCTAATAATAATAAGGGTGCCTAATTCGAACGTAATCGTGTTTCCATATTCTCCCCTGGTCTATCTATTACGCGGTCATTATGGTTTTAGTAATATTATGTGTCGCACGTCGTCGTCCATTTATGTACTTTTATAGTACTAGGTGTATTTACTTTTTCACCTCTACTGAGCTTTCGACCTGTTTCTTCGCTGTGTCGTGCGACAAGCTCTCGTATAGATTGGAACTGATAAGGGTATTAATACATAAGCTTTAGTAGTTTTCTTCCCTTCGTAGCATATGATGTATGTGTACTCGCTGGCGGAATTAAAGTAGATGATTTGATAAGCCAGCCGACTGGAAATTAATTACGGTGCGACTTCGGGTCGTCGATGATTAGTCATCGTTGTTAAAGGTGCGTAATCGTGCTGGTTGAAAGCGCATGATAGAGACGTTTGAGGTGGTAATTCAAGGCGACGGGCGCGGGGCGGGGTGAGGGGGAGATGGTATGGAAAGGTTTCATGTCTGGTGTTGGATTACTGCGTCTGCACTTCTTGCGCATAGGAGGGTGTTTTACGTTTGTATAAATTGAAACAGCGAAGTACTGCAGAAAGACGTTCGAATCAGGAAAAAAGATCATCATTCGGAATGTTGGGAAAAAATTGAGATTTGAGTGGCTGAAGAAATGTTGACTTACAAGGGAACCTCTTGAGGTGTCACACTTCGATTTGAACGAGACTGCGATTTTTGGAAAGAGCATAGTCTAAAACCCCCAAAACCAAATTTTCATCTGCCCCAGTTCTTTTTTCCATTTTTGGCGAATTTTTGAAAATTCAAAATTGACTGCTTTTGGCGATTCATGCTTTTTTTAAAGCAGTACTTCCTCACACTTATTAAAAAACCAGTATTAGTGACGGACACCGTTTAAATAAGTGGTAGCATTCAAATCCAAGTAGACAACCAGTGGTAGTGACAGACAGTATTTAAATCAGTGGTAGTTCTCAAAACTTTTAAAAAACCAGTGGTAGTGACAGACACTGTTTAAAACCAGTGGTAGTGACAGACACCGTTTAAAATCAGTGGTAGTGACAGACACTGTTTAAAATCAGTGGTAGTGACAGACACTGTTTGAAACCAGTGGTAGTGACAGACAAGGTTTAAAATCACTGGTAGTGACAGACACTGTTTAAAATCCGTGGTGGTGACAGACACTGTTCAAAACCAGTGTTTGTGACAGAAACTGTTCAAAAGTAGTGGTAGTGACAGACACCATTTAAATCAGTGGTAGCTCTCAAAACTTTCAAAAAAACCAGTGGTAGTGACGGACACTGTTTAAAACCAGTGGTAGTGACAGACACCGTTTAAAATCAGTGGTAGTGACAGACACTGTTTAAAATCAGTGGTAGTTACAGACACTGTTTAAAATCAGTGGTAGTGACAGTCACTGTTTACAATCAGTGGTAGTGACAGACACTGTTAAAAACCAGTTGTTGTGACAGACACCATTTAATAATCAGTGGTAATGACAGACACTGTTTAAAACCAGTGGTAGTGACAGACACCGTTTAAAACTAGTGGTAGTGACAGACAGCATTTAAATCAGTAGTAGTCCTGAAAACTTTTAAAAAACCAGTGGTAGCGACAGACACTGTTTAAAACCAGTGGTAGTGACAGACACCATTTAAAACTAGTGGTAGTGACAGACAGCATTTAAATCAGTAGTAGTCCTGAAAACTTTCAAAAAAACCAGTAGTAGTGACAGACACTGTTTAAAATCCGTGGTGGTGACAGACACTGTTCAAAACCAGTGTTTGTGACAGAAACTGTTCAAAAGTAGTGGTAGTGACAGACACCATTTAAATCAGTGGTAGCTCTCAAAACTTTCAAAAAAACCAGTGGTAGTGACGGACACTGTTTAAAACCAGTGGTAGTGACAGACACCGTTTAAAATCAGTGGTAGTGACAGACACTGTTTAAAATCAGTGGTAGTTACAGACACTGTTTAAAATCAGTGGTAGTGACAGTCACTGTTTACAATCAGTGGTAGTGACAGACACTGTTAAAAACCAGTTGTTGTGACAGACACCATTTAAAATCAGTGGTAATGACAGACACTGTTTAAAACCAGTGGTAGTGACAGACACCGTTTAAAACTAGTGGTAGTGTCAGACAGCATTTAAATCAGTAGTAGTCCTGAAAACTTTTAAAAAACCAGTGGTAGCGACAGACACTGTTTAAAACCAGTGGTAGTGACAGACACCACTTAAAATCAGTGGCAGTGACAGACACCGTTTAAAATCACTGGTAGTGACAGACACTGTTTAAAATCAGTGGTAGTGACAGACACTGTTCAAAACAAGTGTTTGTGACAGACACCATTTAAATCAGTGGTAGTTCTCAAAACTTTCAAAAAACCAGTAGTAGTGACAGACACTGTTTAAAACCAGTGGTAGTGACAGACACCGTTTAAAATAAGTGGTAGTAACAGACACTGTTTAAAATCAGTGGTAGTGACAGACACTGTTCAAAACCAGTGTATGTGACAGACACTGTTTAAAACCAGTGGTAGTGACAGACACCATTTAAAATCAGAGGTAGTGACAGACAAGGTTTAAAATCACTGGTAGTGACAGACACAGTTTAAAATCCGTGGTGGTGACAGACACTGTTCAAAACCAGTGTTTGTGACAGAAACTGTTCAAAAGTAGTCGTAGTGACAGACACCATTTAAATCAGTGGTAGCTCTCAAAACTTTCAAAAAAACCAGTGGTAGTGACGGACACTGTTTAAAACCAGTGGTAGTGACAGACACCGTTTAAAATCAGTGGTAGTGACAGACACTGTTTAAAATCAGTGGTAGTGACAGACACTGTTTAAAATCAGTGGTAGTGACAGTCACTGTTTACAATCAGTGGTAGTGACAGACACTGTTAAAAACCAGTTGTTGTGACAGACACCATTTAAAATCAGTGGTATTGACAGACACTGTTCAAAACCAGTGGTAGTGACAGACACTGTTTAAAACTAGTGGTAGTGACAGACAGCATTTAAATCAGTAGTAGTCCTGAAAACTTTTAAAAAACCAGTGGTAGCGACAGACACTGTTTAAAACCAGTGGTAGTGACAGACACCACTTAAAATCAGTGGCAGTGACAGACACCGTTTAAAATCACTGGTAGTGACAGACACTGTTTAAAATCCGTGGTGGTGACAGACACTGTTCAAAACCAGTGGTAGTGACAGACACCATTTAAATCAGTGGTAGCTCTCAAAACTTTCAAAAAACCAGTGGTAGTGACGGACACTGTTTAAAACCAGTGGTAGTGACAGACATCGTTTAAAATCAGTGGTAGTGACAGACACTGTTTAAAATCAGTGGTAGTGACAGACACTGTTTAAAATCAGTGGTAGTGACAGACACTGTTTAAAATCAGTGGTAGTGACAGTCACTGTTTACAATCAGTGGTAGTGACAGACACTGTTTAAAATCAGTGGTAGTGACAGTCACTGTTTAAAACGAGTGGTAGTGACAGACACCGTTTAAAACTAGTGGTAGTGACAGACAGCATTTAAATCAGTAGTAGTCCTGAAAACTTTTAAAAAACCAGTGGTAGCGACAGACACTGTTTAAAACCAGTGGTAGTGACAGACACCACTTAAAATCAGTGGTAGTGACAGACACTGTTAAAAACCAGTTGTTGTGACAGACACCGTTTAAAATCAGTGGTAGTGACAGACACTGTTCAAAACCAGTGGTAGTGACAGACACAGTTTAAAACTAGTGGTAGTGACAGACACCATTCAAATCAGTGGTATTTCTCAAACCTATTAAAAAACCAGTGGTAGTGACAAACACCATTTAAATCAGTGGTAGTGTCAGACACCATTTAAATCAGTGGTAGTTCTCAATAAAAAACCAGTGGTAATGACAAACACCATCAAAATTAGTGGTAATGTTCAAACCCATGTAAAAATCAGTGGTAGTTACAGACACCGTTTAAATCTGTGAGGGTATGTTCAAACCCAAGTAAAAAACCAGTGGTAGTGACGTACACCATTTATGTATTTCTTCAAAAACTAACCCCCGGAGCGAAAATTCTACGATTTCCAGCCGTTTTGGAGCGAGAGTGACACCTCAAAAAACCACTCTTGAGGTGTCCTCTCAAAATCGGCTCAAATGTGGATAAATTCGTTGAACAAGTCAAGTGTAATATACAACTCGATTTTTAGCTGCCCAACTTCATATTCACGCCTTCTGGAGAAATTGAAAATCGCGCTGGGGGCTCCAGAATGGCTGGAAATTGTAAAATTTTGATTGGGGGGATTAGTTACGGACAAAATACAGCGATTCGCGCAAATTTCAAAAATTTCCTCACAAATGGTTATCTTTTGTTTTTTTGGATTTTTTAATTTTGTAAAAAGCTGGTCAAAAAACTACTCTTGAGGTGTCACTCCCAAAATTGGCTCAAATTTAGATAAACTCGTTAAACAGGTCGAGTGTAATACACAACTCGATTTTTAGCTGCCCAACTTCATATTCACGCCTTCTGGAGTCTATTCAAAATTCTGGAGAAATTCAAAAATCGCGCTGGAGGCTCCAGAATGGCTGGAAATGGTGAAATTTGGATTTGGGTAATTAATATTAGTTTTGGGACTTATTTTCACCATTTTTACTGATCAAGTACGTACTTTTAAAAAAAGCATGAATCACCAAAAGCAGTCGATTTTGAATTTTCAAAAATTCGCCAAAAATCGAAAAACGAACTTGGGCAGCTGAAAATTTGGTTTTGGGGGTTTTAGACTATGCTCTTTCCAAAAATCCCAATCCCGTTCAAATCGGAGTGTGACACCTCAAATGATTCCCTTGTTAAGAAGTTTTGAAAATGGTTGTTTCCAAAAATCTGAATTTTATTGAGATCGTGGCTAGACAATTGGGGTGTTTCCCTTGACAACTCCATGGCTCATCTCATTCTCAAGCCAAGGGACCCTTTTCATCTGGGCTCACGTACTGTGAATGATTGTGCGAGCTACTGGGCCTCGTGATCTTGGTACTGGTAACCCAATCGACACTTTTGTAATTGAATATTCGTGCACGAAACAGAATCTCAACGACACGAACATACGGTACGAGCTGCAGCTCGGCTCGTTAGCCATGAGTACGTGGTTATTTGAGTGATTCGGCTAATTAACATTTTCTAAATAGCTTTTCGCCGAGTTCACAATGAAGTCACGAGAGACACAGAAGGAAAGGAAAAAATGAGCAGAAGAGATGCGAAGAAAGAACTTGTTTGAAATATTCGAATTCTCCGAATAAAGATACCAAACACACAGAATGAACTGTACAGACACAAGTGTTGGTATACGTATAGATACAAAAAATCCAAAGAAGAAGTGAAGACAACATCAAAGAAACATCTTCAACCAACGTTTTTTTAAATGTTGGCCGAACCGAACGTGCGCCGAGTTCGAGTCGCCCAACGACACATGTAAATTGTTTCGTGTACGTTCCATCAAAAAAATTTCAACGAGACAACAACGATGCAACTCATACCTACCACGAAATGAACGAACAAACCCACGATTATAGTATTATTATTATGTCGACGAATCATCGTCCGATGTCAGTCGTGTACCATAAGCGTATAATCGAATGGGAAATTTATGTAAGTACTCGGGCTCTTCGCACGAGTCTTGTTGTGGTGACCAATAAAACCTCAGGTCACGTTAGGAAAAAATTCTGGCAACGTGCGACGAGCATGATGTGGAATTTCAGGGTCCACGTCGAAATTAATTTAATTCAGCCAACAGCTGTCAACGTAACAGTGACTTGTTAAATGGTTGAGATGAAGTATAGGTTGGGAGGGAGAGGGGGGATGAGAAGATCGAGTGTTATTGGGATTTTGGCAAATTCATTTTGCATTTCGATATTTCACTATTTTGGATTCACAGCTAACACGAATGAAACTTTATTGCCGAAAATGGATCATTCGTTGAATGAGAGGGGAGGGGGGTGGTTCAAAAAATATCGAAAAAATATTTTTATATGTATTTTAATTTTTCAGAACTAATGTTTAGAACTTCTAATAGAGTGAAAATTTTGGCAGAAAAATTCTTTATAAGTTAGCTCAAAAATAACAAGAAATTGTCTAAATACTAAATTTGCAATTCAAATCGAGAAATTCGACATGGAATTGAAATTATTATTACTCGCGGAAAAAATCATTAAACCGAAACAATAAATTTGCCAACACCTCGAGCATTCTTTTATTTAATTTTTCCCATTTCGATTTCGTTCGTATACGAAAATAATTCTTCGAATAAAGAATCTATCGTGTCGGAGAAAAAATATCTACATTCTTTACAACATATTCGTTATTCAGCTGTGAAATTTTTCGCACTATTATCGTCTTCTCGGAAGAAATATATACGAAGAAATAAAGAAATAGCGAGCAAGTAGCCAAAAATGGAATCATTTAACAGAATAAAATAGAAAGAAAAACGATACCATTGAATTGAACGATTCTCTCGTTCGCACACATTAGCTATATGGAATGAGAAAGAATGTGTAGGGATGAAAAGTGCGAAGCAGAAAAAAAAACACCTACATCATTTTATACATTTTCTTTCGCTCATTCGCCATTTTATATTATTATTATTTTGATTTGTGCTGTTTTTTAAAAAGCGAAATGGAAAAAAATGGAAGAAAAAAGGCACGAACGTTAACCATGCTGGCGATATTTAAATAATATACTCGTAATGTGAAATATATATACGCGGGTTTGAGAGAATTTCGCGAAAAATTATTCGCGGTTTTGTTTTGATAGTTTGCCAAACGGTCGTAGTACGATGGAGTTGGTGAAGAGGGGAGGGAGGGGTGAAATTGCAACTACGATGTTCGTGGGAATTGTATGAGTGGAATAGTTTGAAGATGGGTTAGTGTTTTTTAATCCTTTGCTTTTTGGTGAATCTACGTTTGAATATATCGAAAAGAAATAATTCAAGTTGGTCTGAAAGATTGTGGATGGAAAACCACGCTCTGCTACCATTTCAATGAGATTTTGATTGACGGGTTTCAAAATAGCTGTCACATATTAGTGTTGCAAAGGTGTCTCGGGGGTTGTTCAGATGATCGTTTTATTGAAAAACTTTGAACTAGCTCAAAAAAATTCACTGGTATTTTTGATATTTACACATGGATTGCCCATACTGATTTTTAAAAAAAGTTTCAAAATTTGTGGGTCCTTTGTTTGGCTTTAAATTTTTTGATATCACTCGAAAACAAAAATCATATGTATTTTCATTTTCCTTGCAAAATTTTAACCTATTTTGATAGGTCACAAGGCAACGTTTTGAAAATGTTGAAAATTGATCAAATTTTTCAACTTGTAAGTGGTAGTGAGGTTTTAAAAACAAAAATCATGGGAATTTTCGTTTTTCTCGCGAAATTTTAATCGGTTTTGATAGGTCGCAAGGTAGCTTTTTAAGATTAGATAAAATCTATTTTTGGTCAAAATTACACGGATGCATAACTTTGAAAATTCTCTGCAGTCCACTTCGATAACCCTCTGGTATTTTGTGCTGAAATCAGGACATTCCTGTGCTATAACAGATCAAAAATGAGAATCTGAACGTGTTCAAAGAAATCAAAAGATCATCAGTTCATCAATGGAGATTTGAACTTTGAACCACGCTCTGCTACCATGTCGATGCGATTTATTTCGAAGTGAGTTTTAGCACTTTTGACTCGATCATGTTTGTTTGAGGAATGTGGCGATTACTGTGCAATCTAATTACACATTTCATGTTTTGAAATGTCAGCCCCCCCCCCATGTGTACCCACATTAAGGGTTTAGAGATGCTACCTGATAAAATTTCTCTATGCCCTAAAATGAGCTCACAAATTTCAAAAAATTTGAAAAATTCGTGTAACTGATGGTTTGTTGGAGTTTTAGAGATGGTGATTCTGAATTTCAACTCCATTTTTCAATAAGAGCCATCAATGCCCTCAGTCCCTCACAATGAGCTCGCCAAATTAAAAAATCCCACAATGAGCTCACAAATTCAAAAAAAAAAAAATTCGAGTGATCTATGATTTGTTGAAGTTTTAGAGATGCTGATTGCAAATTTCAACTCCATTTTTCAACAAAAGACCCCTAAACCCTCACAACGAGCCCCCAATTTATTTTCAAAAAAAAAAATGAAAAATTCGTGTAACCCATGGTTTGTTGGAGTTCCAAAGGTGCTAATTTCTAATTTCAGCATACTTTTTGAAAACCATCCCCCTATGTTGCAACAGTGGGCTCCCAAATTTCGAAAAATTTTCAAAAAGTCATGTAACATACGGTTTGTCAAGTTTTCAGAGAGACCCTAATTTTGAATTTCAATATACTTTTTCGATGGGAATCTGATGGGCCCTACATAGGCCCCAAATTTTTGTTAATGTCAAAAAAATCGGATAATCTATGGTTTACAATGTTTCTAGAGGTCTTGTTTTTTTTTTTGAATTTCAACAAACTTCCTCGATACAATCTCTTCAAATCCTACAATCGGTTGCAAATTTTTTTTCAAACTTGAAAATTTGGATACCCTACAAATTTGTTGGGTACTCACACTTACAGGTAATGATTTTGAATTAAAACTCGTTTTTTTATTTAAGCCTTCTCAGTCCCACAATAAGGTCCAAATTTTTTTAAAAATTGAAAATTTGAGTGAATTACGGTTTTTTTGGTTTTAGAGGCCCTGATTTCAAATTTCAAAATATTTTTTTGATATAAGTCCCATCAATCCCTTAACAGGTTAGGTCCAAATTTCAAAAAAATTGAAAATTTTAGTGACCTACTCGTATAGCTTGTTAGGTTTTCAGAGGTCCTGATCACGAATTTCACCTCGATTTTTCAAAATGAGCTCCGTAAGCCTCGCAATTAGCCCACAAAACCTCAAAAAATTGTACAATTTGTGTGATCAATCACCTATGCTGTGTTGGGTTTTGTAAAAAAAAAAAAAAAAAAAAAAAAAAAAAAACACTAAGGAATATCTTCCCGAGCAAATTTAGTACCGAAATTGAATTCTTCACTTATCCACCCCCCCTCCCCCCTCCAAAAAATATTTATCTTCCAAAAATCCACCAAATCACCAATTTCCTCAAATATTGTAAATTCATCATCCTTCCATCACTCCACAAATCCAGATTTACTCACCTAGCCGAAAACCTTCAACCCTCTACCCTCCACCCCCTAAATCAAATCCCAATACACCGAAAATTCTCACAACACCTATACTTTCATGACAATCTCTCAAAATTTTCCACCGATTACGTAATCGTCATCACCATCTCTATCATCATCATCGTCATAATCATCTATCGTTGCTTTCTAAATCGTGCACACGTTCGTAGGTCGATGATAATAAGCACAGCGGCAGCGTAATCCAATGACAAATAACGTCGATCTGGTTGATTTGTAAAGTGAAATTCCAAGTAGCACAGATCGCATATAGCACATAGCTCACACTACATACACAAACACAACATATGAAATGCACATATACCTCACCTATTGGAATATTGTATATTCGTATATGAACGTACGAATACGTAATATGTACAGTAACTAAGCAATAACTCGATACATTACTCGGCAATACCTATACGTATATCCACAAATCCACATACTCGTACACATAATCTTGATATACAATTCGAGTCGTATCAATATACTCGTATACATAAATCAATCATTGCCAGTTGGCTGGTTCGGTATACGTATACTCTTGGCATCTTTGTACAAAAGCAGACAGCTAGAGAGACGAGGGGAGGGAGAGGGACAGAGAGCAAATCACATACATGCACCAGCACCTATTACCTACCTACATATAAATTCGAGAGCGTTGATTATAGCCCGCAGCTCTCCATCGAGATTAATTCTTTTCGCAATACAACCTAACCTAATACTACCTGTACACGTAGCTTGGCACTAATCAACAGCGTGCTTCCAAGTTCGTCAAACAGAAAGATGAGAAGACCATTAAAACCGCGAATGAAATTCCTCTCTCCTATACTATGGTCAGCTCCATCGTCGTGCCGATAAAATAATTAATACGCTTTGCAGAAAATTATATTATATCTATAGCGGGTTCAGCGTGGAACGTAGGTGCGGATCTCTTTGGTGGCAAAATATAAAGCACCCTTTAATGACTACGACTACGACGACGCGATGGCGAAAGACCGGAAGGGTAATCAGCACACAGTCGTGAAAATGGTCGTCGTCGTCTCTACCCCCAGCATCCTACATCATCATCATCATTTACTACAAATTACACACACACGTATACGAGTATATCTCCAAAGGTATTATAACCGAGCTTGGGCATCTGCCTCGAGAGTACTTTCAGTTGTTACCTGATAAATATCGTAGCGCTAAACGTAAACATCAATAATGGTGCGAATCTCGACGCTGGAATTCGCTCTTTAACGCGCCGCCGTCACCCTCGCCCTCCCCGACCTTTCCACAGCAATTCGCAATAACGATCCACCTTTTGCACCCCTGCCTGCCTTATAGCCTTTGAGTACGATGACGTCGGGGGGGGGCAGCAGCGTCGTCGTCGTCGTCGTTGTTGTTGTTCGGCAGATTAATCTCGTCAGCGAGATACATATACTCTCTACACACAATTCGTCGGTGGTCGTCGTATACTCGCGTATATGCCACAGTAGCCGCGTTTACACAAACCATTATTACGGCTCTGTAATCCCGCCACCCCCCTCTCCGTCCACAGGTACACGCGCACTCGCCGGGCGCTATCGAAAGCGCAAAAAGCTCCGACGTACGTAGGTGGGAAGGGGAGGAAAGTCGCCCTTAATCGAATCCCCAGACGGTACCGTAACCAGCTTTTTCGCCACTGCCCCCGCTCGCCCACCACCTTTATTCCATCTTTCTCTCTAATACAGCCATATTAAAAACCTTCTCGCCGTCATCCACCCCCTACCCCCCACCCCTACCTCGCGTCGAGCAGCCAACCGACGATGCTAAGTGAAACGAGAGAAACTTTACCGTTTTAAACTAAATCAACGCTTTACATTCCCATTATTTACACGAGCTTTTATTGTTCAGTTTAGTTGCAAAAACCCTTCCCCTTCTCACCAGCCCCTGTCCTTGTCCCTGCCCACGACGACCACGACCACGATGACGACGAGACGAGGTACGCAACGGTCGTGTAACTTTCCATACACAGACTACATATACTCGGTTTCTCGCGCTTTTGCTCTCTTCTCGTCGATCCGTTTTTTCACCCCTTCAGCCCCCTTCGTTTGAACACTATAAGCGCAGGTAAGGTAGCAGGCAGGTACACCGTAGTATCGTCGAATCATCGTTGTTTATCGTTTTTCTCTCGCTAACGCTTCGCGTTGTCGTCGCCATCCTCCTTGCCATATACTCTTGTCTGCACTCTTTCTCGCTCTTTGTGCTGCTCTTCAGTTACCTTGTCCATCATTTACCCACACAGATATATGAACGAGTATTATACCAACACTTCATATGTATCATCTCGTATCATTTTCTCATATATGTGCGCCAAAATTCTACGTACGTGCCATGTCTACCTCACCTATCTATTCGTCTACCTACCTACGAAGGTAGCTGAACGTACCTTACGACCTTTACACTCACGTACAGGGTGTTTCGAAACGATTAGATCTCCTGCAAATGAATGAGTAGGCAGCCCGTCTTGAATACATGTACGTGCGTCTGCCTACTCTCAGAATTCAGCGAGCAGAGTCGTGTTATTTCATTGACTGTTTTTCATGTGCCATATATTCGCATCTATGCTGGATATAGGATTGCTGTTTGCGTCACTGGAAGAAGCTTTCAATAACGTTTTTTGGGTTAGTTAATCGGAAAATTCCAATAAATAATGAAACATTCGAAGATATGGAATTTTTCCACAAAATTTTACTGAAGCGAAAATAATTATTTTTCCTTTTTCCGTTTCGATTCTAGCACGGTTTTTTTGCTTCTTTTTTTTTTAAATTTCCAAATTTTAATGCTTATACATAAATTGATTTGGCCAACTAAATATTCGATGTTCATCAACGTCAAGGTGTTCTCAACATGAAAATCCAGGATTTCAGTGGATTTCAGAAGGACGTCTCCATTTTCAAGTAAAATTTTCATCTTTTAGGGTGGTCCTTATTCATGCTTGAGAAAAGTTTAGTGACTATTTTTATTTCATCCTAAAAATAATGATGGTTCAGGGTGTCTAACAAAACTCCCAGACAAAAAATCATAACTTTGTCATGACTTTTTTATGACCTTTTTTTACATTTTTACCGCATAAAAATACTCCCTCCTCCTCACAAAAAAAAAAAAAATTAAAAAACTTGAAACTGTGAGGAAATTGAACAGGGTTTCCATTTTTTACAGGATCAAAAATTAGGTATTTCAGTTTTTTTATTTTTCTGATTTTTTTCAAACAAATTTTTTAATTTTTAAAAAAATTTTTTTTTTTCATTTTTTAAAAAATTTTTTTTTCATTTTATGGCTTTTTAAAAAAATTTTCAAGCGTGTTTCGAGCAAAATTCATGACTTTTTCATAACTTTCTCGACTTTCATGACCGTGTTAGACACACTGTGGTTTATATTTGGAAAATTTCTCTGAAAATTTCAGCCTCCCTACTAAAAATTGAGTTGTGCTAAGAGTTCCTCAAATTTAAAAAAAAAATAAAAATAAAAAACCTTCGGTCATTCAATCACAGTGTTTTCCCCTTTGCACAAAGCCCAATGTAAAATTGAGAAAAATTGAAAAATTGAATTAAAGTGACTCAAGTCAGTGAACACTGAACAATTTTCAAGAAATTTTTGCGGCAGAATTCCTATCAAGAAAATTTCTCACAAGATTTTTCACGTTTGTTGTGCAAACTGCAAAGCCCTTCTCAATTTACAAAAAAATCAAAAAAAATTTTTTTTTAACAATTTTTAATTCCGGCGTTAGAATTCCTCTATATGGTACTTTGAATAATATCAACATTCTCCCTCCCCATTGGAAAAAAAAATCATTTTTAAAAAAATGAAAATTTTCTTAAGATTGAAGGGGGCTGGCGAGGGAGGTTTTTTTCTGAAAAAAAAAAGGTAAAAAGAAGTTACGTAAACGATATCCTCAAAAATTGAAAAATGTTAACATTTTAAGAGAACTTATTCCTTCTTGTAAAAGAGGTAATTTAAAAGAATTCTGATCCAGAAACTGAGGACTTCTTAAGAAATTCAATTAAAATTTGTTCTTCCAGAACATTTGTTTTGATTTATGCATAATTTCAACTTTGGGAAGCTTTGAGGATCGCTTTATTGTACCTAAACTCGTTTTCTAGGAGAAAACCAAAAAACATGGACCTATTTTCTCATAAAATACAGCAACTGCAGACAGTGGAAGCATGAAAAAGCGAAACTACAAAATAACAGACCACCCATCAAGACTAATTTTTTGACAAGATTTTGAATTTTTTCAATTCCAAAAAAATATTGAAAGTTAATAAATTAGGCAGTTGTTTACTCGAGTGACAGAAAAAATCGTCTTTTCACACAATATTCACAATTCGCCTCATAAACTCCAATTATTTCACCGCAGCTGTGATTTTTCATTTTTCATTTTATTTCGTTTTAATTATTATTATTAACTGAAATTTTCTAAAGGGGTAGATTTTTGGGTTGAGCATCGAAAAAGGAAATGGAAATCAAATTTCCACAGTTTTTATCAAAATTTTCATATTTTTGGGGAAAAATTTGGAATAATTGTTCACATAAGAAATCTTGCTAGAAGCTCTATACCGACTGAAAACTGTGAAATTGGAGAATAGACCTATTCGAAACTTTGCTGGAGCTCTAGATTGGCTGAAAACTAGTGAGAGTTCAATTTTGAGTAAAACCTGTTCAAAATCTTTCCGGAAGCTGCAGCAGGTTGCCTAAAAAATTGTGCAATTTGTTTCTTGATAGTCGATCTCAACTTCTCAAGTGAAGAACAATTTTTCTCATAGATAGAAAGACGACCAGTCAAGCAAATTTCAATACAAAAATCTGAAATCAGATTTCAATACTTAAGCACACTTGATTTAATCAGCTGCAATAATTTCCATGTTTTTGGAAGAAATTCCAATAATTCTTATTCGAGGCTCTAAATTATCAAGAAATGACCCAAATCGATTTTGAGAAGTGTATACCCGGTTGCAAACAAATTTTCATAAATTTCTCTTTAAAAATAATGCCTTTTAAATTTTTTCTAAAATTTACAAAATCGAAACCCTAATTTTGGATGACTGATTTTTTTTTTCAAAAATACGACTGTTTCACTCAAAAATGGGGAAAATGCTCATTTTTGACACACGAATAACCGAACACATATACCTGAGTTCACCTGTCTGCAGATGCTCTCATTCGCCGATCCTTTTTTCACCTCCAAGCCCTTATATTACAGGTATCCTCCACCCCCGTAAAAAAATGAAACGATCAAATACGCCGCTGGATTTCATTGATCCCTCTTTCCCACTCCTTCAAGTAGTGTTATAGAACAGAACATAAATATGACGAGTAGACAAAGCAGTTACAATATTCTAGATATTCCTATTCGTCAGGTAAAAACCAATGCTCGATCAACACAATATATGAAATCGAAGCCGATTTTCGATACCTTCGTAAAACACCTGCGTTACAATACGTCACAAACGTGACTAAAACGATGCATCCTCACTACCCCTTAAATATTCCCATATTATTTTAAGTGATAAAATTAATCTAGTAAAACAATCGTAGCTTACCTTAGGATCGAAATTAAATACTGCGTGCGAATACAACGGGCAATCCAGACCGCAAAAACAATTCCCGTCAGTTAACAAATACGAATTCACTTGCTCTAATGAATTAAGCTCCTTGTTGCTGGGACTGAAACATGAGAAAAAAAAGGTGACAGTATGTTAATGAGGAATCGTTGTGATACGAACAAAAAATGGTTAGCATGCAGAGCGTTAAACTGTACATGTTTGTCATCGGCAATATACTGTATTTGCCAAAAAAAAATTATGTCTAAATGATTCGATGGTTAAAAAATTGCCACAAAAATTCTGTTTCTTGAAAAAACTGCTAAAAAATTATATGTTTTTTGCCCGAATTTCCAACAACAAAAAAGTCCAATGTTCTGCTCAAACTGCCCGAAAAAAAGTCTCAAGTTTCTCTCAAAATCGACCAAAAGGCTATTTTCCATCAAAGTTGTCGAAAAAAGTCCAAATTTTTGGCAACATTGCTAAAAAAAAAAACAGTTCTGTTTTCAGCTAAAATCGTCAAAGAGATTTTCTTCAGGTCGACAATTGCAGGGTATCCATTCATTTCTGGAAATGATTTTCCCTGACTTTTCCAGGTTTTCCAAACTAATTTCTCCAATTTTCCGGATTCTTGAAAAATGAATTACACATGCGATTAGGTGGTGAGGAGGAGGGGGGGGGGGGGTCAAATTTTTTCGAACATCATGAGCTCCAAATATCGTTAATAGATCTACTGTTGTTGTGGCCTTTTTTTCCAAGCATGACTGTGTGCTCAATGAGTAAAAAACTCTGTAAATTTCCAAAAAATTCCCTGACTTTTCTCTGACTTTTCCAGACCGACCAAATGCCCTGACTTTTCCAGATTTTCCAGGCTTGTGGACACCCTGAACTGTCAATAAGTTCTGCTTTTGTGCACTAAATGCCATTAAAAAGTCCTGTTTTTTTTTTGTCAAAATTTCCA
This sequence comes from Planococcus citri, assembly GCF_950023065.1. Classification (NCBI taxonomy): domain Eukaryota; kingdom Metazoa; phylum Arthropoda; class Insecta; order Hemiptera; family Pseudococcidae; genus Planococcus; species Planococcus citri. Next base: position 14,385,155 of record NC_088681.1, read on the forward strand.
AAAAAAAAGGTTCTATTTTTACCAAAAGTGTTGAAAAGTCTCAATTTTTCATAAAAACAGCTTCTTCTGCCTTTTAGGAATATATTTTCAAATTCAAGCCATTCAGATATTTATAACATAATCTAATGAAAATCTAAAATTCATAATCTCAATCCATTCGCCCATTTTCACTCAACCAAGCTCACTTTCCAAACATTCGATAGGAAACCAAACCCATCACATAACCATACGAGTACGACGAGACTACCCCACACATATACTTCACAAATAACCACCACAACAAGGTGAAATTTCCTTCAAACGAACACGAAAATTCCTAATTAATAAACCCTCGTTTGCCTCGCCTCATCAACGACCATATTCGTATAATTTTTCTCCCTTACACTTTAGCCAGGGGGTGACGACGACAACACGAGGTAATTATTTCGTCTGCTCGGATGCAGCAATAATAACACACTTCAACCCTTCTGGCGCACATATTACCAGTATTAAGCCAAGGTTGATAATAAAATTCCCATCAGTTACACCATAACAACTCCGTTAAACCGAATAAACCAACAAGAGCGACACTATTGACGCTTATTTCTTTTTCCTTTTTTTTTCCCCTCAATAAAACGTCATCGTCACGAGAAATATACTCGACGAGTATACGACGTATATGGCGTAATTTTACATTAAAGCAAAAGCGATTAAGTATATATTTTTCCCATCTAGAACATTATATGTACGTTGGTATAATAGTGAAGGTAAGGTACAGTTTAGGTAGATATATTTATCTACTTCGAGCTTATAATATCCCAGCATAAACGCTGGTAAAGAAAGGGAAAAAAAAGAAATGGCAGGAAAAATAAAAATGGGTTAACGCTCTACTCGTCGTACGAGTATGTAAGTTTACATTGCATATTCGTCGAGTTATCATAATGTTAATGACACGCCGAATAAACACACACACATACACACGTCCATATAAAGGTACACCATACCGTGTATATTATTAAGTATTTGTAGTATTATCTATCTATCCTATAGTACATATACGCTGCATATGGCACCCAACAAAACACATTATAATATGCAGTATGTGAAGCTCTTTTCTTCTATTTTTTTTTACTTTTCGCCCCGCTAAATACGCGCTTCACTAGAATAATCAGCTAATGTCTTATCGCGCGAATTAATTACTCGTACTTCGCGTAATATAACGAGCATTCCTGCGTCATTTTCCCAAGCTCGCGATATCTTAATCGACGAAAATTCAAAATAGACATAAAAAAAAACACGCTCGCGTATACTCATTACTTAGTTATAGTTACTCGGCGGTCGGTAAGCATATGAAAATACGTGCAAGTAACGCATATACGACCTTGCCCAACCTTCTGCTACATACCACATATGCCTCGTATATACTTGGGGAAAAAAACCATCGAGCATTCGAAATCAAAAAATGAGAAAAAAACAGATGTTAAACAGATTGAAAAATTACAATCATGAGAAAATAACCGTAATTCTTTCTCATATGAAAAATATTAGTATTTATACGTATGCTAACCCGATTACTTTGTAATTTTTTTTTAAGGTGGGGGAGGCAACAGGGAGAGGAATAGATCCTCGTATAGGAAGCAATCGCGTAAACCATTGGTGAAAAAATTTACGACGACATGTGCTCTATCTTTCTGAACCCATTTTTACAAACAAGTAGACGTCATCGAACTGGTATTCGACTTTGTTCGATGCACGATAATCAAACATTAGAAAAACCCCCAAAAAAATACTCGTAGGAATGAATCATCGTCTCAATACCATCAAACTCACAGGACACTTCATCTGCCTCTTTGATAAAATTAAAAAAGATCTGAAGTCCAAAATGAAGACGTCATAACAAAAAGGGGTATATATGACACATATGTCCTTTTTGATACGAATCCATATTGTTATTCTTCAGACCTTCCTCTATCATATGAGACCACCCCCACTTCGCAAAGTCGAAAAACCAATGAGATATCGCCATTTTAAAACTGCGAAGTCGATTAAAAATTTACTTTTTCAGAGATAATGGGTTACTCATGGTCGATTTTGTGTTGTCAACCATTATTTACCTGGTTTAAATCCAAAAATTTGCTCAAAAACATTTTTAAATCGATAAAAAAATTGGCCAAAAAAACTTGTCTTTTTTTTTTTACTCAACATATCGATTTTTTTTCAGAGATAATGGGTTACTCATGGTCAATTTTGTGTTATCAACTATTATTTACCTGGTTTAAATTCAAAAATTTGCTCAAAAACATTTTTAAATCAAAAAAAAAAATTGGCCAATTTTTCGCTTCAAAAAGGACACATAATTCGAAATGTTTCAGCGCTTACCGCTAACACACAGTTTCCTCCAGACTGATGGTGCATAGCATTTCATATAGTTAGATAGTGGAAAAATAAGATAAAATCGTCACCATGTTCAAATATGCACATTTCTAAACTTCACAAGCACTCAAACTTTCAAACAGTTTTTTCTCAAAATACAACTTTCACACATATGTCCTTTTTGCTATGACGTCTTCAAATACAAAAAAAAAAATCAAAACGCAGGAATTTCTTAACGATGGACAGAAAACAGGATTTTTTTATGACAGTTTTAGGCAAAAAAAAAAGTACTTTTTGGTAATTTTGGAAAACAATGAAACTTTCTGATCAGGTTGACCAAAAAAAACAGGACTTTTTTGACATTTTGGCCAAAAAAAACAAAACAATAAAAAACAAAAAAAGGCTTTCATTTGACAATTTTGAAAAAAAACACGAGGTCAAGTACCTTTTTGATAGAAATTTGAGCTTTCCGACAATTTCAACAAGAAAATAGACTTTTTGGCGATTTTGGAGAAAATTGGCAACCTTCTTATAATTTTGTCAAGAAATCGGTTTTTCTGATCAAATTGTCAAATTGGTAAAAATGGACCCTATTTTTTGAAGAGCTGGAAAAATTATCAAAAAGTTCCATTTTTGCCAAAATAGATGAAAAAGTCCCATCTGTTTCTGAAATCAAAAATGTTTAATTTTTGGCGAAATTGTCAAAAAAAAGTCCTGTTTTTTGTGAGAATAGAAAATGAAGCCAATGAAGGTCTTAAATTTTTCTCAAAACGTGGGACGCGTCAACTTTTTTCAAAAATTGTAAAAAAAGTCTCGTTTTTTGACCAAAAAAAAGTTGCTAAAAAATCATGCTTTTTGGTCTACAAGGAAAAAAAGTCCCATTTCAACCAAAATTGTTGGAAAGTTCCATTTTTTTGTCGGTTTGCAAAAAAGAAGTCCAAATTTTCAGAAAAATTGCTGAAAAGGTCTTGTTTTTTCCCAAAATTATCAAAAAAATCCGTTTCATTCGTAAATTGTCAGATAGTATTTTTTTCTGCCAAAAATTCTATAAAAAGTCGTGTTATCATTTTGAATTGCCAAAGCATTATATCAAAAAGTCCAATTTTCGCCAAAATTGCCAAAACAATTTATGTTTTCTTGCCAAACATCCAAAAAGTATTAATTTTTGCTTTACCTGTGTAAACGTTTATTTTTTGTTCAAAATATTGCCTAATTGAATAAAATTCCCATTTTTGGATACAACTGCAAAAAAAATTCTGTTTGTGGCCTGAACTTTCAACTACAAAAAATTCCAATGTTTTGCCAAAATTGCCGAAAAAAGTCTCGAGTTTCTTTCAAAATCGACTTGAGGGCCCATTTTTTGTCGAAGTTGTCAAAAAAAAAATCCAATTTTTGGCAACATTGCTAAAAAGGTCCTTTTCTGTTTTCTGCTAAAATCGTTAAATAAGTTTCGTTTTGTTCTACAATCGTCAAAAAGTGCTGTTTTTTAGCTTAAAAATGCCATAGAAAGTCCTGTGTGTTTTTTTATGGCCAAAATTTGAAAAAAATCAAAATTATCTATGAGAATTAGGGCATAAACAACATTTTTTGACAATTTGCTCACAAAACAAATTTTTTTGACCATTTTTGAACTAAACCGGACATTTTTAGCAATTTTCCCAAAAATATAAGACTTCTTTTACAACTTTGACAAAAAAATGAGACTTTTTATCAATATTTTCTGAAATGGGACTTTCTGTCCATTTTGACAAAACAACAAGACCTTTTTGACAATTATGTAAAAAAATGAGGTTTTTTTATAATTTTAGAAAAAAACATGCATTTTGGCCAAAATGGAACTTTCTGATAAGTTTTTTGGCACTTCAAGAAAAAAACAGAACTTTTGATGGGATTTGGGTCAAAAACAACACTTTTTTGACAATTTGCGAACAATAAACAAATCTTTTTGCCCATTTCAGAAAAAAAAAGAAACTTTTCTAGCAATTTTGGCAAAAATGGAACTTTTTGATAATTTTTTGGCACTTTTGGGGGTGCTTCATACATATTAAAACAACTATTTTCCAAAAACTGTTCTAAAATCAGGGTACCTAACAGGTAGTGAAAGTAGTAAATTTGCTCGAAAAGGTATCAAAAAAATGTAAAAATTCAAATCGTAGAAAAAAAAGTTTATTTTTGATGAAATTTTTTTTTATGGGTGTCTGTAAAAAATACTTGATACTTTGTATACAAATTGTCTTCCAATTTCATTTTTTTTGAGAATTTTCCTGTGAAAAATTCGCTATTGTTGATTTTTTGTTGGGGGGGGGGGGGGGTTCAAGAGAAGAGCTTTCTGAAAATTGAGATGAAAAAAAAGTAGTGAGAAAGAAGTGTGTACCGATATTTCAAAAGGACCCATTTGGTCAGTGCCGAGAAGGGTATAGGTAGATTTTATTTTTCAAAAATCAAAATAAATTTCCAGTGTTCTCCGGTAGATCTCAACAGTGTTTGAGTGTGAAGCTGTCCATGAAAGCTTCACATTCGCGCGCCGTTTAGATCAATTGGAAAACTTTGGAAGATTGTGCCAATTTTTGAAAAATAAAATCTACACCCTTCTCGGCACCGACCGAATGGGCCCTTTTGAAATATCGGTACACAAGTGATTTTTTTTCAACAAAAAATTCGTTAGATACCTCGAATATCTTATGTCATTTTTTTTACTAGTAATTGCAAAATTCTTGCTTTGTTACTGAAAATTGTCAAAAAATCTCGCTTTTTGCATCTATAAATGTTACAAAAATCAACTTTTTGGCAAGAATTACGAAAAAGTATCACTTAATTGGCAAGGAGTTTCAAAAGTTCTGGTTTTTTGGTGATTTTTCTTTCTGCATTGAAATATTTTATCGATGTTTTGTCTTTTTTTGGTCACTTTTTCATGATTTTTTAATTTTTTTTAAGAAAAAAATTCAGTACCTGCCCTGGCTATTCGAAATTGCAGTAAATCCCTTTGCAAAGTCCGCAGGCTGCAGAATTTTTGGATGAAGTGTTATTCAATTTTGATATTGTTCTATTCATATGATGAGAATGCCCAGATTTGATCTTATCTGATCGATCACTTCGAATTATTCACATTCGCACCCAAAAGACCGATCTCTCGACAAATTTCCCCATAAAAAAAGATCCATCACCGCGATCTCATCAATCCATTGGAAACATTTTTGGAAACCCGATCGATATCTTAATAATCAAACCATCTGGAAGAACTGGAAGAAGATTCCTCGTAAGGTTACAATACAAAACCGCGTCTCCCTATACGATAAAAAGATTCGTAAATTTATTCGGATAAATGGTTGAAAAATTGCTCGCATAACGAGCGACGATAAATTACCCGAGATGTGATACCGGGTGTCGATAAAAAACGCATCCCAATGAGTTATGCGTCAATTTAAGGAGACTGGCGCGGGCGTATTTGCATAAAAGCATTATTACACGCGGTCGCGTACACATACTCGTATATGAGAATCTACATTATGTAAAAAAAAAAAATCTGCACAGCATACATATACGGAACAGCTTCCAGTCTACACACAGACGCAGCCAAATACGTGAGAGGTACCTCTACCCATATAGTGCCCGTCTCAACGAGAACCCGTTTTCCCCAAGTCGAGAGAAGATAATAAAATTAATACCTACGATTTTCTCGAATCGCTTGTTGCAGTTATATGCGCATTGTCTTCGATCAAATAATATACATACTTATATACAGTATACGTACTCGTATTAGGTACAATACACATACGAGTCAAGCCTATCGTATACCCAGAGATACTGCACATAAAAGTGGGTCAACGATATATCCGATTTAATTAACTCTGAACGAGTTATATGGTTACGAGTTGACGGAGGAGGTTGCCCTATAGACGTTGTAGTACATGTGGATTGTATGGTGTATCTGTGTGTATATGTAGTATACCTTGTAAAGATACAGGAACGCGCCAAGCCGTGCGACAATTCAGATTATCACAAACGAGACTACAAATACCAACCATTAATACACAAACGCGTAGGTATATTATATGGTACAATTTTACATACTTACAGAATGAGCACTCTGTGTGCTGCAGAAGCTCGATCTCCGCGACTATTCAATCGTGTGTTTGTGTATAGATGGGACAGATATTTGTATGTACATCAGACAGAGGAGGTGAACTGCAGAGAATGCATACTTATAGGTATATTATAATGAAAGTACGCCAGCTTAACATACCAAACAGTAAACACAACACACGCACAATCATACGAGTAGGTATATGAAACCAGTTTGAAATGCATTCGATTCTTTATGGTCACCGCACGACTTTAATTGCTGGTATTTTTGGCGGGTCGAGTGCTCGTAATGAGGATAAATGGGCACATAATCGAGATCTGTACAGTTTACACGACTTCTTGGAGCGACCTCCAGTCTGATATGTTGAAGATGCTGGTGTGAAAGAGCGCGATGAATCTTTGGTAATTGCATAGTATCACTTTGGATAAGGATTGGTGTGACATCTGCAGTTAGAGATGAACTAGACAGAGGTTGAAGATTTCTCGTAAGGGTGCAATGATCTCAAATTTTGAAGAAAAAAAAATCAAAATTGTCAATTTTTGCTGCAAATTGTTCAAAACTTGGTTTATTTCCTGAAGTCGACCCCCCCTCCCTATCTCCCTCCCGAATCGATTGACTTTATTTTCCACATTTTTGGAAGCTATGAATAAAAACGTAATCCTGCTCCAAGTTAATAGTCGGGCATATGACAATAGGAGTAATTGCACCCCCCCCTCGATCCACCGGGACAACTTTTTTCTTAAAGGGGACATCCTAAGGAACATTTTAAAGCAAACTTGCCAAAAAAAAAAGTTGGCCCTACTTACAAAATGGCGGCCATTTTGATTGACAGGTCAGCCGAAATCGCAGATTTTGCGTTTTAACATAGGACTTGCACGAACTTTTTCAAACTTTACTAAGATAGATCGAAAGATCATGCAAAAGTTTATCACCTGTCAAAATTTCAAGTGCTAAAGTGCGTTTTTCGATTTTTGGTGAATTTTTGAAAATCCAATTTAGGCCAAAAATGAGGGAAAAAATCAAAATTTTACCAAATTGACCGAAAAAGCTGAAATTTGGGATATACCCTATTTTCGACATGCCAAATCGATTGGAAATGGTTTAAACCCGTTTTGAGCAGTTCTGGAGCTTCCAGCAGATTTTTGAAATTTTTAATTTTCACAAAATTTCATCAAAATATGGAGATGGAAAGCTGAAATTTACTCTACACTCCAATTTTAACACCCTCTGAAGACGACTTCAGGTGGGTTCAAGTCATTTTAGGGCCTCCAGCGACTTTTTTGAAAATTACTGGAGCCTCCAGTAGATTTTTGAAACTTGAAATTTCCCCTACATTAATTTATCAAATGGAGTTGGCAAGCTGAAATTTACTTCGCAGACTACATGGTGGTTTCAAATGGTTTTGAAGCTTCCAGCTACTTTTAGGAGATTTCAATTTTCCAAAAAAAACGTCACACAACCTTTCAAAAAGTTGCTGGAGGCGCTACAACGCCTTGAAATTCACCAGCGGTCAACTTCGTAGCGTATTGAAATTAGTTTGCAGAATAAATTTCGACTCTCCATCTTGGTTTGTTGAAAATTTGGGGAAATTTCAAGTTTCAAAAATTTGCTGGAGGCTTCAGGAATTTTCAAAAAGTCGCTGGAGCATCCAAAAGGACTTGAAATCCACCTGCAGTCGACTTCGTAGCGTATTGAAATTAGTTTTTAGAGTAAATTTTACCTTTCCAACTCCATTTGATGAAACGTTGGGAAATTTTGAGTTCAAAAATCTGCTGGAGGCTCCAGAACTGCTCAAAACGGGTTGAAACCATTTGCAATTGATTTGGCACGTCGAAAATAGGGTATATCCCAAATTTCAGCTTTCTTGGTCAATTTGGTAAAATTTTGATTTTTTTCCCTCATTTTTGGCCTAAATTCGATTTTTAAAAATTCACCAAAAATCGAAAAACTCATTTTAGCACTTGAAATTTTGACAGGTGATGAATTTTTGCATGATCTTTCGATCTATCTTCGTAAAGTTTGAGAAAGTTCGTGCAAGTCCTATGTTAAAACGCAAAATCTGCGATTTCGGGTGACCCGTCAATCAAAATGGCCGCCATTTTGTAAGTAAGGCCAACTTTTTTTTGGCAAGTTTGCTTTAAAATGTTCCTTAGGATGTCCCCCCCTTTAAGAAAAAAGTTGTCCCGGAGGATCGGCGGCGGGGGGGGGGTGCAATTACTCCTATTGTTATATGCCGGACTATTACTTTAGTTCTGCTTTTTGCTCGTGTGTTGTGTTTTTTTTGCCAACATTAAACCGTTCGAAAAATTGATAATTTTTGCCCCATTTGTCAGAAAAGTCCTGTTATGTTCTAAAATAGTCAAAAATGAAATCAGAAAAAACCCCATTTCTACCAAAATTGCCAAAAAGTCTCATTTTGTAACAAAAAATTGTTGAAAAGGTCTTGTTATTTTGTCAAAACAGACATGACAGTTCCATTTCAGAAGATATTGTTGGAAAATCCCATTTTTTTGGTCAAAGTTGTAATAGAAGTCTTGATTTTTGGAAAAATTTCTAAAAATGTCCGTTTTTCCAAAATGGTCAAAAAGACTCGTTTTTTGTGCAAATTGTCAACAAGTGTTGTTTTTGCATGCCCCTAATTTCATAAAAAGTTCTGTTTTTTTGGTCCTGAAGTAATTTAATGCTATTTTGAATAGTTTTTTGAAATATTTGATTTGGTGATTTTGTAAATTTGATTTTTATAAGCTCTATTAAATTCGAAAAATGAACTCTGGGTGCTGAAATTTTGACTGGTGAGGTATTTTTGCATGCTTTTTCGACGCAATTTTGTTGGAGTTTGAAATTTTTTGCTGGTTCAGATATTCTTTTCTAATGAGATGAAACGGACTTTTTCCAAAAAAGTGGGCTTTGAAAGATTTTGAAAACTGAGGGTTCTACCAACTATAGGAAAAAACAAGAGAAACAAAATTGTAGTGTTGATGATGAAAAATTTGATGGATTCAAACATTTTTTTCATCATTTGAGATCCATTTTTTGTGGAAAATTGAAAATTTTTCAAAAAAAAAAAAACGAAACTAATTGTAAGACTTAAAAAGCATTAAAATCATCAAAAATTATCAAAAAATCACGAAATTTAGGCAACATTCGAATAAAACATAATGAAAACATGTTAAAAATGACGTAAAAACACTTTTAAAAATCAATTAAAAAATCATTAAAATTATCAAAGGCTTATAAAAATTTGGCCAAAATCGAAAAATGGACAAAAATATTTTTAAAATGATTTTAAAATAACCTAAAAAGCACAAAAACCACAAATAATCACCAATAAAACTGTAATTCAACAAAAATTTATCAAAATTCAGCAAAACCTGCATAGAAAAAAATCATCAAAAACAAATAAAATCTGCTCAAATTTAGAAAAAATTGCACAAAATGTTCCTGAATTTGTTCCTTAGATTTTTAAAAATTAACAAAAAGTGATGTAATTACAGTAAAATTGAACGAAATCAAGAAAAACTGCACGAAAAACACCTTTAAAACTTGTAAAAATGACATCAAAACAAATTGAAAATGACTATGGAAATTGGTAAAATATCTCAATAAATGAGCCGAATTTCGTGAACATTGTGTTAATTATCAAAAATTACCAATAAAATCGATCAATCTCTCACTAAAGTTGTATAAAATGTGACTAAAATCACAAAGTGTCATAAAAATTGTAAAATGAGCATAAAAACGACTGAGAATTGCAAAAAATTGACGAAATTTTAGAAAAATTGAAGTATACTTGGCAACAGTAGCTTGAAACATCGTTCAAAGTCGAGTACATAACTCAACATTTGAGTAAAATATCGCATAAATCATAACTAATGTCAAAGTAGTCTGATAAAAAGAAGAGATGAGCTAGGATCAAAATGAATCATTCGTGAACGTAATTCGTCTAAAAATCACCAATCACAAATTGCAGATTTAAAAAGATGTAGTCATTTTCATTACATCGGAAGCCAAAAGCTTCCTGTTCTTTTTCCCCACCAACCATCAAATCGACAAACTACCCAGCTCCTGATGCTTTAAAATTTTTTCACGGTTATTCACACCATTTATTAATTAGAAAAACTCGCCAAATACCTCAATAGAAACAATCTCCGAGTTTGTAATCGTGATTTGAACACGTCTATCAGTAAATGATTACACCACTCTTCCATGAAGAAGAAATTAAACAACGCCTTCTTACATCTACATTAAAATCTGCGTACACTCGATTCTGGCAAACGCATCTGCAACGCTACAGGTATAGAAATTCTGCACACACCGAACACCGAACTGTATTGTAATGTGCAAAACCCATTCCATCGTTCCAGGCACATGCAACATGCTCTAAGAGTAAGAGCAACATCAGCACCGATGATACCAGCAGTTCATCCGAAGATATGGGTTTTTGTTAATAGTTCAGTCGCCTCATCGCCTTCGCCTTACACAATTGCACGATTATTACCGTCCGATTGTAGGCCAAGTGATGGAGATTCATTAGCGAATACAGCTCACACAAATCGCCGCGCATCTAAGTACTCGTAGTTCGAATTGTACATACTCTTACACTGCAGATAAGACCCAGAGGTGACCCCCGCCATCGTCGTTGCCACCGAGTACGAGATGACGACTATTTGCGCACATAGATGGTCGTTGAACGATGAACGTGTACGGTTTTTTGTACGAAGGCGCGTTTATATCTGCGTTGTACATAATGTTTCGATGATCCCAGCACCCACTTCGGCTCCTTTCCTCGTCGTATTCGTAAGACAGAAAGAGAGAAACGGTAGAGGCAGAGTGGATCAAAAAAAAAAAAAAATACGGACGAAGAGAAACACACGGCGCGAATAACTTTCGTCACGATTTCGACCTTAACCATTCGCTGTAAAAAAAAAAAACCACTCCAACTGTACCGATCTGAACGCAGAGAAATACTTCTCTAACATGATTGGAACGGACGCGTCCGCGCCAACAAATCAGTTCGAAAGCTGCTTACTATGTGTTTGTGTACCCAAGCTACCTACATACATCTCTAGTTCGAGATAGCTATTTTTCCTATCGCTGAGTTCATACATATAGTGTGTAACGTGACATGACCATGCACCTACTCTTGTATCTATACTCACAGATACAGATGTTAATCGAACGACTTTTTTTTCTCAGCTTACTTCTTTGAGTTGATTTTTGAAAAAAAAAAAATATATATATATCAAGACCATCGGCAATGTTGCCTTATCTAAAGAATCTGCCAAAATCAGATTCGAGTACAGCTCGAGAAACTGTCCAAAAAATAATCTTCCGATGATGACGGAATGGCACCAAAGTCCAAACCCAAAAACTGCTTCTAAATTCAACAATTTTTAAAAATGGATTCAAAAAAATCACATCTTTCAAAGCAGGAAGTACGAGTAAAAGTTCAATAATTTTCACATTGGACAACACTATTAAGGAGCCGATTTTTTTTTCTAGCATCGTAGGCATCCTCTCTACCACCTCCCTCTCTTCCTAAAAATACATTTGATAGACGAACCAAAGAAATCAGTATCAGCATTTTCATCAAAGCTCAAGAAGTTTTTGGAATCGCTTTTTAAAAAAAAAAAAAAAAATGAAGTTGCAGAGAAATAGTGAAATGAACGGTTCTTTCCCACCCCTTCCCTCAGAACCATTGCATTCAAAAAATACCAAATCAAAAAAAATCAAATTTCGGACTTTTTTAGTAATTTTTTCGTGCATTACTTATTATTTTAAATGGTATCAATTTGATTCACCCCCCCCCCCCCGCCCCAATGAAAATGCATGAAAAAATTCAACATGAAAAAAAAATATTGATCACAAAAACAAAATAGAATGAAGTGAATAATGTCATACTAATTCTTGACGAAAATAAATCACGTACCTACTCGTACTTAGAAGAGATAGTGCACAAATGCTATACTTACAACAGAGTTGTACCTTTTTTCGTTTTTTATGCTCTCGACTTTCGATCTTTGAAAATTAAATTCAAAAACCAAAAAACGCATATTTGGAAGCAAAACTTTTGAAAAATTTTTGATTTTGAAGATTTATAATTTGTGAGGGCAAAAAATCTGATTTTCTTCAGTTTTATGTATTTTGAATTTCAATCTTTCTTTATTAAAAAAAAAAAGAAAAAAAGAATTTATTTCAAAATTTTGTATAAATTTCCAAGATTTTAAACAAATTTCGTAGGTAAATTTCGAAGAATTTTGGTGATGTTTTGTAATTTCCAAGTCCATTTTTGAATTCAGTATTTTTTTTCAGCCAGTAGATGCCATGTTTCGTGATATTTTCTCAAATTGAGAAATTTTTCCAAAAATTTTCACGACGATGCTCGCTTTAGCAAATGTTGACCTTGTCACTTTTCAATTTCATGACTAAAATGTCTACTTTGAAAAAAATAGGTGTTGACCCCCCCCCCTCCTCTCCAATGAACAAGTGTTAAAAAAACATTTTACATATTTTTAATTTGTAGAAAAGAAGAGGGTCGAAACTTTTACAAATTTTCTTTTCGATTTTTCAATCACATTGAAAATTTGAAAATTGAAAAATAGCAAACAGCACTTTTAGGACTTTTTTTTTCAGCGATCCTATTAAAAACCAGGAAAAATGAAGGATACCTGATTTCCTTTTTTTTTTTCGAGAAATCCTCAATTTTCTCCAAAAATAGATCTCGAATCCCTCAGTTTTCAAAATTCATTTTTTTTGCTGAGAAAATTGAATTTTTAAAACAATTTTTTCCATAACAAAAAACTACTATTTTCGGAAAAAATCCGATTCATCTCATCAGAAGGGTATATCTGAACCAACAAAAAAAATTTCAAATTCAAACAAAATTGACTCGAAACAGCATGAAAAAATATCTCACCAGATAAAATTTCAGGACCCAAAGTTCATTTTTTGGATTTAAAAGAGCTTATAAAAATCAAAATCACAAAATTACCAAATCAAATAAGGGGCTTCATGGAAAAGGGGCTTTAGTGAATTCTTTTCACTGATTTTTACAAGTTTAAATAGACATAAAAATTTTTCTATAAGCCAACATTTTCCAATTCGTTTTTTTTTTAATGGAAGAACACGTCATATAATATCGCTGAATATGGTTGAATTTAATAAAAAAAATAATTTTAAATATATTATTCAGAATTGTAAAAATCAAAAAAACAAAAAAAATGATTAAGGCCCCTTTTCCATACAACATCTTAAATATTTCAAAAAATTATTCGAAAATATCAAAAAAATAGCGTAAAATTACGCCAAGACTCCAAAATTGAAAAAAACATCAAAAATTGAAGCTTACAAGAAGTTTTTTTTTTAATTTCAATGTTTTGTCGGAATTTGTCTAAAAAGAAAGAACCTTTCTCGGTCACAAACTTCCCTGAAGTTTGGGAATTTAAAAAAAATCGTTTCCACAGGGGGGAGGGGGTCGAGGGTCGAAGGAGATTTTTTTCAAAACGGAGTCGTTTAGACGAGTTTGTTCAGGGTGCTTCATACGAGTACAATTAGAGCAACATTGAATGGGAACTCAAGGAAAGTTTCTTCATGAAAACTGCAGGGTCATTTAGAGCTAGAAAAAATTCTAGAGCAGAAACGATGAATTAAAAAAAATTATTAATGAAAAAATAACTACTTTTGACTCAAGTATTCAATTTTTTGTTTTTGTTTTTCAGCTTAAGGAGGCTCTTCCTTCGAAAAAAAATATATATATTCAGCAGATTTTGCAGTTTTAGACATGAAAAACATTTTTTTTTGTGGACAAACTGAATGTTTCTCATTTTATTTATGCTTTTCAATTGGAAAGAGGGGCCATTCTTAATTTCAATTGGAGAGCTGAAGTTTCCAGAAACATGTTTTCATAATGAAAGTCAACAATTTGAGGGGGGAGGGGCGGGGAAATCACAAAAAAATTTTCGTAAGGGGTAAAATGTAATTTTCGATTTGTTTTAAGCATTCTGAAAACCCCTGGAAAGGTAGAAAAATTCACTAGGAGGCTAGTCTGCAGTTCCTATATATTCTTACATTAAAACCATACTTTCAAAAACGAATTTTTACTCTTTTTTTTGAAAATTTACATACCCAACAGGTACCTACTTCCGGGAGAAGGTTGAAAATTTGGAATAGGACGAGTAGTTCCATTTTCACGAATAATAAACATTAAAAAAACATACTTTTTTCAGTTTTTCTCATTCTTAAATAAAATCTTGTATCTTGTTTAAAATTCGATTCATTGCTCACCTGAAACAAAAGAACAAAATTCATCTTTTAGTAATTGAATGATGATAAAATTACAAAATACATCAGGCATACACGCAAATATCATATTTCAGGTCAAATTATTCTAAATTTCGCACCTCATAGTACAGCATAAAAAATCCATAGGATATCTAAAAAATTCAAAAATCAGGGTTTCAAAACTTGAATAGGACCATTGGGCGAAAAAAAGAACTTTTCTGAGTGGATGGACCTGTTAAGATAAGTATCCTGATCATCTATTTAAGCGAAAAAGCCAAAATTTGGTCTGGGCCCTATCTCTGACCCCCCCCCTCCCTTTAACGGCTGAACGCGGTTTTGGCTGGTTCTGAGCGGTTATGGAGTATTCAGAAAGCTTTTGAAAATTACGATTATTTCATAAAATTTAATATGAATTTAATTAGAAAACCAAAATTTAGCTTCATAGGTACCCTTTCTTTTTCAACCACTTATGAAGCCTCCAGCAAAATTTTAGATATTCTAGTTTCTCAAAAAATCCTCTGAAAATTTATTACAGGTGAATTTTCATAGAAATTGTAATTTTTAATTTCCAAAAATGCTCCAAAGGCTCCAGAACAGCTCAGAAGTCAGAACGGTTGCCAATTGATAAGGGGAGGGGGAAGGAGGGAATTAGAATAGCATACAAACCAAATTTCAGCTTTCTGTACCTCAAGTGAAAAATATTTTGATTTTCCCTCTTTGATCATTTTGACCTTTTCAAATTCTTTAAAATTTGAAAACTGAACTTTAGCAAATGAAATTTTACCTAATGTAAGTATTTTTTCATGTCGTATATGTACTTTCGATCTACCATTGTTTGGACGTTTGGACGCATCACATGAGACTACAACTCCCCCCCCCCATCAACCTCCCAATCACCATTGGCATCGCGACAAGGCTGCCTAATATACATAAATTGGTAAATTAAGCTCGAGCACACGACTAGACAAATGTCCAATTCAGTGTCTCCGTCTCCGGTTATTGTTTTATTTTTCTAATTTCTCTTTCCAATTCAGTGTCTCCGTCTCCGGTTATTGTTTTATTTTTCTAATTTCTCTTTTATTTTTTCATTTTCGATGACCACACCAAAGAATTGAAATCCAGTCCAACAATTAGCTCAGTGGCGAAGTTTTGTTTCTGCTTCATAAAGAGGTTACGTGAGCTGTCACTTTTGCAGTCGAATGAAATATATAACGTGCTCGATTAGTACATACTCGAACGTAAACGTACTCGTATATCGCAGACTAAATGACGACAAAATAGCCAACGAATGACTATTAAAGAGGTTGTCGTCTTTCTGGTCGTCTCGACACAGCGAAACACACAGATATACGTATAGACAAACGAGTAAGGATTTTCAGAGTAAGAGGGTAGAAGGGGACAGTTGCGGAGGTTTTATTCGTTTAGAAATTAGCATCAATTAATGATCGTATAAATCATAGAAAACGGTTGGCCACTTTCTCCACAATACGTACTATACGAGTACGAGTACACCTATAAGTAACTCGGAGACACGTGTAAACGACGATTTGAATTTCAACGAGCTGTGTGCTCGACTCGATGCATATTACGTAAATAGCTAATTGTCGGTTTTCGTATGCGTGAGTTTGTTTGGCGTGCATTTTCTCTATTCTTTTATTGTGATAATGACTACCTATAATGTGTAGGTACTCTTCGATGATAAGTGAACCGGAGCACTAATCTATTAACGAATTAAAATAGGCTAAACTCGAATCAGAAAATCGACATACGATCCAGACAGACACACATATCATCATCTATGGACTTCACAGACACACACAAAAGCGAACAATAATTACTTTGAAAAAAAGCTATTGACTTTCTACATACCATACATCAATATACATCCACGATGAAAAAAAATTAGCGAATTTAGCGAAGGTAGATACGAAGAGAGAGAGAAAAAAACACCTTCACACTCGTGTCACGATCACAAAGAGCAAGATAGACAGAGAGAGAGAAGAGAGACAAAAAAACGTTAATTTAGAGATGGATTTTTTTCACTAATAGAAAGAATACCACAGAGAGAGAGAGAGAGAGAGAAAAAAATTACTAGATAATAAATACGTATAAATTATGACGTATGTAATATGTAGTCGTAGTACATCGACAAATCACGAATCGCATAATGGTTAGTTTGTTTTGCAGAACGACGATTTTTTTCTCTCTTTTTTTTTTTTTAATTTAGTGCGAGCACATTACAAACACGCTGTGTTGGTTCGCGATGTGTGTAATATTCACAAGGTTACCGTGTTCGTTTCCAATAATAATTATTGTTCTCGAAACGCATGTAATTATTTGAACGACGATGGTCCTCCGAAGCTAATTCCATTGTACGAGGCAAGGTCTTTCGACGCGAATATGCTATTTTTTTTCGTCAGTATTTAAAAATTTTTCCCCAAGCTCGT
Source organism: Planococcus citri (assembly GCF_950023065.1). Classification (NCBI taxonomy): domain Eukaryota; kingdom Metazoa; phylum Arthropoda; class Insecta; order Hemiptera; family Pseudococcidae; genus Planococcus; species Planococcus citri. The sequence goes on from NC_088681.1 coordinate 14,402,318, forward strand.
GTACGTGTGACAGATATACGACAGGTTGAAATTGAACGCGGAGAACGCGAATTTTCAAATTTTTTTTTCGCCATAATTAAGTGATTTTTGCCACAGGTGTTGGTTTTTATAGTTATTGACTGACGTGAGTGCGCTATGAATCCATATAAATGAACGGATGGGACCGGAAACCGGTTCGGAAAATATTGATCGGAATGGGAAATTTATTGCCAGTTCGATTTGAATATTTGGCGTAAGTCGATTGATTTTGGAATATAGGGAAGTAATGCGATGTTCTGCATCAAGGTGAGACGAGACATAAATTTTTTCCTCGAATTGGGAATCCGAGCAGACTTTATCGATCGATCGAATCGATCTAAAATTCAAATTAGTCCAAAATCCTGGTAAACAAATTTATTAGATTCTGGATTTTTCTCCGCAGCGGCGACGCTTGCGAGCTCACAAAAGTAGTAATTATCCTTCAGAAAGGGAAGGGAACAGATGATGAAAAGAAAGATACAAAATAATTTTTAAATCCCCTTCCTCCCCCCCCCCAAATTAAAAAATTAATACCATGTAAGAAATGCAATCTGAGATGTTTTGAAGGGAAAATGTACAGGCCAGTTCAAAATTTGGTTACCTCAACTCAAGATTGACAAAAAAAATCAAGAGTACCAGAGTTTCAAAAATTACACGATTTCAATAGCGTAAGTAATTTAGGAAGACTGAAGAGAATTGCTTCGGAGCTGAAAGTTGGGAAAAATTATTGCTTTGGTCAGACTACAAAAGTTGCACTCAAAAAAATCAAAGTATTGACCAAAACAATACCAAAAAATTTCCTACAACGGTGTGTTCAGTCTGTCTAAGGGAAAAAAAAATATTTTCTTCGCAATTTTCAAGACGTTTCGAATAAAAACCACACACAAAATAGCAGTTCGATCAATTCAGGTATGATTAACAAAATTATTACAGAAAATTACTGTAATTGACAAAGTATTTTCAACTTCGGTTAGTTGAAAAAATTTACCAGATAATTTCAGTATATTACCGTGATTTACCAGGTAATTTCGGTAAATGACCGTAATTTACCAGGTAATTCCGAAAAATTACCGTAATTTACTAGGTTATTTTAGTAAATTACCGTAATTTACCAGGTAATTTCAGTGAATTACCGTTATTTACCAGATAATTTTAGAAAATAACCGTAATTTACCAGGTAATTTCAGAAAATCACCATAATTTACCAGGTAATTTTAGTAAAATTATCGTAATTTACCAGAAAAAATCAGTAAATTACAGTTATTTACACAATTTTTTAAAATAATTATGGTAATTACAAAATATTTTATATTACAGTAATTTACGAAATAATTTTGGAAAGATTATATCAATTTATAACGGTAATTTACAGGTCAATTCTTGTAATTTACGAGGTAATTTCAGTGAATTACGCTAATTTACATTAAAATTCTTGCAATTAACGGTAATTTACGAAGTAATTTCAGTAATTCCATTTCAAGAACTTTTTTACTAAAAATCGAAGTATTCTGAATTCGCAAATTAAGATCATTTTTGAGAACACATGGTTTTTTGCCATTTTTAGACACTATTGCCTTACTATGAAGAATTCTGATCAACCCCTCTTTCCTCCTATAAGAAAGTAAGATTTGAGTTTCTGAACCTCTTTGACCCTACCAAGTTTTACTTCACACTTGAACAAAACCAAGCCAAAAACAAAAGAGCATGTCCTGAAACCCTTGGCGACCAAAATTTCAAGTGCTTTAGGTCATTTTTAGCAAATTTTGAATTTTCGAAAAATTTCCAAAAATTTGAAAATTGAAAACAGTTATTTCAAGGTTTTGGATTATTCTGGATTCTCCAGCGATTTTTCAATTTCGTACACAAATTGCAAATTACTCTGTAAAGGCTAAAAATGAACTCGAGCACCAACATATAACTTTGGTCAATGCGTATTGGGCACCCTCTAGATCCCATTTAGGAGGTTACAGCAAAATTCCATGAGCGTGAGTTCAAAAGTGAACCTATGACGTCTTCTGATTTGTCTCCACGATCACCAGACTCAATGTCGATGACCTCACTCACAAATAACATCCATTTGACCATTTTTGAGCCAGTAGCTATAATTTTCACATTTCTTCAAAAAGTTTCAAACCGCTCTGGAATTTTTAAAAATTCGATTTCGTTACCGCCCCCCCCCCCAAAAAAAAGTAATTTGAGTAATCGAAAAAGTTTGAAAAGGTAACCAAAAAACTTATGAAACTTGTTTTAAACACTTCAATTTAGAAAAAAATCACAAAAAAATGAAAAAAATTTTCAATTTGATTTAATATACAACAAAACGTTGCAATTAAAATCTGATAATAAAATTCAATCAGACTTCGGCAAAACTTTCTGTTGTTGGAAAATTTTTGGGGTGAAGTCAAACTTCTAAGAATTTTTTGTAGAAAACTGAACATTTTTAGAGAATTCTTATCAAAAAACGAGACTCATCACTTTGGCAATTTTGACAAATGGCGAGACTTTTTGCTATTTTTGGCTGAACGTGAAACTACGACAATTTTGGCTAAAGGCAGGGCTTTTCAACAAGTTCTTTGGCAAAATTGCTAAACTTTTTATCAGTTTTCACAAAAAAGTTAGACATTGGCAATTTCTGAAATAAAATTAAAATTTTTGTAATTTTAAGTAAAACAGCGAGTCTTTTAGCGACTTTTTTTTTTGTAAAAAACGAGAATTTTTCAAATTTTAGGCAAAAAGCAGGACTTTTTGGCAATTACCTACTGACAGAAGGTGTGATTTTTCTTACCAAAAAATCAAAATGTGGTCTTTTTGGCCAAAAAAAAAAAAAAAAAAAGATATGCACAGACTTCGAAGAGGGAAGTTCGAGAGTACGAAACTATCCTCCTTTGAATTTTTCAGGAGGTTCAAATTTGAAAAGCTTTTAAAAATTGAACAAATTTTGAAAACAATCAACTCTGCTCCACCTTTATTATACAAATCTGCCTTCCTTCTTTTAGAACATATTTCGACAAATCGCATTAAAATGACTTAGAACGAGTATCAAGTGCTTTAACCTCGCAGGTATTTCGGTATTTCTAGCACATACGAATAAGTACCTGAAGTACGAGCGAGAAGATGACACAGGGCGCGCGCAATTAAATTTTAGGGTAAATTAAACATCGTGTTACGGCGACGACGACAACAACAACGTATTTTCATTGTACACAACTACACATAGTAGGTATTTGAACGTTGATTAAACGATGCCAGTTACCGTTATATGTATTCGTGCATTTTGTACTCGTATACTATACGTATATTTATGTAAAAATAACCCGCTGCACAGCCAAACTTACATTACTCGGTTCGTGTCGTCGTTGTTCATTTTGAAGTGAGCACGACAACGCGGAGCTATATTTTAATCCTAATAATAAATTCGAGCTGTTCCCCCTCAACAACTATGTAGTTACCCTTGTCCGGAAGTGCATATTTTCCAGGTGCGAACACACCGTTTAACTGAGTCGAGCTCTGAACACAACTTTGTATTTCATCGTTTCTATCAGCAATAATCTAGAAGGGGTTGACTCTACTTCCACACTTTCAAGTGAGTTAGGGTTGTCAGTTTCGATGATAGTTGGATGAAGCTCGTCTCGAGACAACGACACAGGAAACGTAGAGTAGTACCTATACGTATTTTGTAATTATTTTCTAAATATTTTTTTATCGGCACGTTTAAATCGACACGCTCGTGTAAATGAATGATAAAAAAATCTGGTGTGAAAGGGCAGCGAAGGAAATGATGCTCGAGTAATTGTTTGTAGTTACTCGGAGTAGGTATGAATGCCATTCGAATTGGATGAGAAGAGAAAGAAAATGAGTGTAAAATAAACTGCAGAAGGTAGCACCGTACCATATAAAAGTGGAAGAATAGTACGCTACTTAATACATTGTCCTATTCTCAAGTCTGGTGTTCCTTTTTTTTTTCGTTAATAATAGAGCTTCACCCTGTGCGTCGCTTTAAGGCTTCTCATCATAGATATTATACTAGTGTGTGTGTTGGGTAAGGCGCGATACACAGGCTCAGAGACCCAGACCCAGACCAACACGTATATGTGTGTGTTTGACTGTGTGTGTGTGATGAACTAACGGGGCGTTCGGTTGCATTTGGCGGATGACATGTGTTTTCGTTAGCGAATACAGTAGAGTGATAGAGGTACCTCTACCTACTGCCACTGGACCGGGTTGCGTTGCCTTTGCGCCGTGTGTTTTGGCGGGAACGAGAGCAGATAACGTCGAGTACCTATACCGGAGATAGCAAAGACACGGTCTTTTGTATTAATTGCCACCGTGTACAGCGGATATTTGTCGCTATAGGGATGAGGTCGGTGGTGGAGATACTCGAGAAGGGAGAATTGCCAACTAGGTTTCGAAAAATATCTATGACAGAGTATATTGCCCCGAAGAAATTTGTTTAACGTCTAGGAATACTTAGGATGTGCTGTTTTTATAGTCGCCTGTATCGCTATACGATGATGTAGGGTGCCCCTTTGCTCCTTTTTTTTTCTTTTTCAAGTATGTTTTTTTTTTCTACACTGATTTACTTTTCAAAAGGCGGTGTCTATTGAGATCGAGAAGGTTTATGTATAATGTAGTATGTATACTTATATTATATTGTATTTATATACGGTGTATTATACAGAGTATACTGATGAGCGAGAAATACCGTAAGTACGACGAGTAGTTGAAGAGGTTAATCTGATGGTGTCATTGTGTTGTTTTCGAGTGATTTTTTAAGCACTTGGTGCGGTTTAAAGGAAGGAGCTCTTTGCCAAAGGGATTTACATGGATATTTGATACATTTGTGCATGAATGGAGGAAGATTTGTCGATGAATTATGAAAACTTTCATTTTTCTCTTTACTTACAAGGGAAGTTTCCCTATCACCGAATGAATTTTTTCACCGGCTATAAAAATCGCGAAGGTGCATCCAAAAATCTAAATTCAGCAGCCTAAGTAATTTCATTCTCGGATTTTTGAAAATTCAAAGGCCAATTTTTGTGGAAAAAGTCTCGCTTTTTTATTGATGAAAATAGCGAAGAAAAGTAACTCCTCTGTCGGTAGGTAATTGCCAAAAAGTCCTGCTTTTTGCCTAAAATTTGAAAAATTCTCGTTTTTTACAAAAAAAAAGTCGCTAAAAGTCTCGCTGTTTTACTTAAAATTGCAAAAATTTTTATTTTATTTCAGAAATTGCCAATGTCTAACTTTTTTGTGAAAACTAGTTTCACGTTCAGCCAAAAATAGCAAAAAGTCTCGCCATTTGTCAAAATTGCCAGTGATGAGTCTCGTTTTTTGATAAGAATTCGCTAAAAATGTTCAGTTTTCTACAAAAAATTCTTAGAAGCTTGACTTCACCCCAAAAATTTTCCAACAACAGAAAGTTTTGCCGAAGTCTGATTGAATTTTATTATCAGATTTTAATTGGAACGTTTTTTTGTATATTAAATCAAATTGAAAATTTTTTCATTTTTTTGTGATTTTTTTCTACATTGAAGTGTTTTAAACAAGTTTTATACGTAAGTTTTTTGGTTACCTTTTCAAACTTTTTCGATTACTCAAATTACTTTTTTTTGAGGGGAAGGCGCACAGTGGGCCACAGACCCCCCAAAAACGGCGATAATTCGAATTCAACCCGCATCGATGTGCAATACGTCGAATAATATGTTTTCGAGGTCGTAGAATTCGAATCTGCACTTATTTTTTTGTAGGGGTGAGGGGTGAGGCGTGGGGAGAGGAAAAATTTCAAATGTTGCTTATATTATCGTGTAATATATCGATTAATATGTTTTCGAGGTCGTAGAGTTCGAATCCGGAGTTATTTTTTTGGTAGCGGTGGGGGGTGAGGCGTGGGGAGGGGGCAACTTCACATTTTGCTTATATTATTGTGTGATATGTCGATTGATATGTTTTCGAGGTCGTAGAATTCGAATCTGCACTTATTTTTTTTTGTAGGAGTGGTAAGTGAGGCGTGGGGAGCAAGACGATTTCAAATTTTGCTTATATTATCGTGTAATATATCGATTAATATGTTTCGATTCGGAATGCTTCGGGGTTATTTTTGATGAAGGCTGGGAAAATGAGTACATCTAAAAGAGGGGGAGAAGGACACAACTTTTCCAAAAAAAAAAAGATAACTTCATGAATCAAAAAAAGTTCAAAAAAGTGACCAAAAATAATCAAAAAAGTTACAAGACGAGAGCATAAGAAAATCACAAAAAACCCATGACTTATTTTTGACATGGAAGTGAGAACATTTGGAAATTTTTGACGAAAAAAGGAGATTTTAGCATTTTTGCAAATGATGGTGCTTTCATTGGTAATTTTTTTGACTGAAAAGCGAAATTTTTATGCAATTGTAGGAAAAAATTCAAAAAAGTAAAACTTTTTAGCATTTTTTGACAAAAAAGTGAGATTTTTTGGGAATTTTTGTCAATAGAGTGATTTTTTTGGGAAAATGTGGACAAAAACCGAGACGTTGTCATTTTTAGTAAAAAATCAATGCTTTTTGTCTATTTTTGGAATTGAAGCAAAACTTTTTAATGACTGCAGTTTGGGGATTTTTTGCGGAAAAAACGACAATTTTTAGTATGTACTTTTTTGACAAGAAAGTGAAACTTTATGTCAATTCTTAGCAAAAAAGACATTTCTTGACAATTTTTCGTAATTCTAGGTAAGAAAGCAAAATTTTTCTAACAGTTTGGTAAAAAGTGAGAATTTTTATACATTTTTTACAAGAAAGTGAGATATTAGCAATTACAGCATAAAATCATTATTTTTTTTCAGAAATTTTCAACAACAAAGCAAAGTATTAGTCTTGCGGGCAATTTTTGAAAAAAAAAAATGGTTTGAAAAGAAGCGACAGATTCTCGCAATTTTTGGCAATTTTGACAACAAGATTTGGGAAAATTGAATTCCGTTAAAATTAAAAGTAACCTAGCACGAGCTCTGCACAACTTTTCGACTGATTTCTTGGCCTCAGGGACGAAGCCTTAGAGAGCGGGGAAGGCAGCGAGGCTAATAATTCCATTACAATTTTCTAGTAAGCTCGAAAAATTTGGAGCTGGAAACAAATACTAAAAACAGTTTCAAATCAGCGATCGCTCAATTGTTGAACTTTCAAACTTCTACAATCTAAATATAATATTCCCCCCCCCCCCCAAGAAATTCATTTAGTATGGAAGAAGAAGGTAGGGGTGGAATAAGGCTCAGGAAAGAAGCCAATATAAAGTTTAGAGTCTCAAGGAAGAAAAAAAACAGTTGAAACAACTCATCCAAATGTACTCGTTTTCCCAGCCTTCATCAAAAAGAGTCCCAAAGCATTCCGAATGATTCCAAAAATCACTGAAAATGATGAAAAATCAATAAAACAAGAACAACACGTCTACGAATATTTTTTCATAATTTTGTATGATTTCAGCAAGTTTGAAAATATTGAATTTTTGAAAAAACAACGAAATCCTCAAAACACCTTTTTTCCATTCGTCGTTCTCTCTCCATAGAAAAAATTTTCATTTTTTCATCAAATTCACGCAAATTTGCCAATTTGCCAATTTTCCATCGAAAATTACCTACGTCTAAAACACGCGAATATACCATCCATAAATTCCACACCTCCTAACACACTCTTCACGACCTTTCAACTTGACGACCGACCTTCGTCCCTCTCATCACCATTCCATCATAATAACGAATCGCTCCGCAGCGCGTAAAAATGTTCACACGATCTTTCGCCGGACTTTTGCGACGACGTGTTACGTGATCGATGATCAAACGAGCTAGCGCGACGCGACGACCGACGACGATGAGATGCAGTGTGCGGTGGCTCTGGCTCAATCCAGCTAAACGCCTCAATTACCATTGAATTTACAATCTACGGCCATATCGACGCTATTAAAACGAGCATCATGCGATGAGAGAAGAGACGACGACGACGTTTCGAGGTATATTCAAACAAAACTCGAAGCCGCATCGGGCATCACAACAGCCACAGTGCACAACTGGTAAGCAGGGCAACACCGGTTACCGCGACCATTTACTGTCAATCAGCGTATTACCTTAAAAGGCGAATCAACTTGTTTTAACAAGCGCACATAATAATCATCGAGACAAGATATTATATGTACATATCGTACTATCTCTGTCTTTCTCGCGCATATCTCTCGAACTGTATAGGTATACCTAGAGATATTTATATATGAACATATAAAAATCGTACCATACACAAACACATGTACTCGGGTCGCGGTATAGGTACACGAATGATATAAACTAGGTAAAGGTATACAGTATGCTGTACATCGTATACTCGTACATTGGCATCCGGAATGGTTCGTCATATAATTTTTTTCTTCGGGTCATTTTTTTCTCTCCATCGACTCTTGACTACCAAACGTTGCACTCGCGTCGATCGACGATCCGATCGCTTCCAAGATTACCACATCTGTTCTAAATATACCCATCTACTATTCTCCGAGTCACACAACCAATATCGATAATGAAAGTTGTCTTTAAGAGGGCCGCACCATCCACCATCAGCGCGACAACAATCGTACCGATACGTTGTCGTCGTCGTCGTCGTCGCGTAGAAATAGAAAGCCTTGAAATTAAATTACACGTACATAACATATAGGTAGAGGTACTATGGTACGTGTATTCGATAAAATGTGTATAAAGAAATAAATAATTTATGTATAAACGAGAGCCGGAGTGCGAGTCGTCCGCACACTAATCGATGTATGTAGGTAACCGACAAAATTTATAGCCAAGATATATACTACCTTTCGGGTTCGGGTTCGCGTTCAAATGTGGTTAAAAATAGCCCAAAAATTCTCGCGTAATATTTACGCGCCGAATAACGACGAATAAAAATAACGCCGAGTCTTATCGATCAAAACAAATCGCCGGCTATTACGCTGTGGTCGGGCCCAATACAAGGCTATAAAAACATACCGAAATTCGCCTTCCGAAAAAAAACAACACAAATCGACTTGTGAGCAGAGTGAGCAGCTGAATCACCGCACAGGGTGTCCCAATATTATCGAAAATTCGTCTCGAATGAACCCCCTTCTCCCTCCGTTCCTATCATCATCGTGATCATCCTCCTCCTCCTCCTCCTACGCAAGAAAGACTAAAAGTGTATCATCATACCTTTTTTTCAAATTTTAAAATCACCAGCATGATGCAGAAAAGGGAGGGAGGGGAGGAGGGTTGAAAGTTCATAATAAATGGAATAACAGGAGATAATCACGTAATATTTTTGATACAGATATACGCAGATATTCCCATGGTAATTATTCAGAAAGTGGAAAAAGTACCAATAGCCCTGTACCTCATCTCTTGTAAAAAGGATCTTTATCAGAATAAGTTCTCTTGAAAAGCCATGGTGATGACTCGTGAAATATCAAAATTGGGGGACGAATCGCGAAAATCGTCTAATTATACACTTTTCTGAGCTAACATAACAAGGGAACCTCTTGTGGTGTCACACTCCGATTTGAACGGGGGACTGCGATTTTTGGAAAGAGCATAGTCTAAAACCCCCAAAACCAAATTTTCAACTGCCCAAGTTCATTTTTCGATTTTTGGCGAATTTTTGAAAATTCAAAATTGACTGTTTTTGGCGATTTATGCTTTTTTTTAAAAGTACGTACTCGATCAATAAAAATGGTCAAAATAAGTCCCAAAACTAATATTAATTACCCAAATCCAAATTTTATCATTTCCTGCCATTCTGGAGCCTCCAGCGCGATTTTTCAATTTCTCCAGAATTTTGAATTTGCTCCAGAAGGCGTGAATATGAAGTTGGTCAGCTAAAAATCGAGTTGTATATTACACTCGACCTGTTTAACGAGTTTATCTACATTTGAGCCGATTTTGAGAGTGACACCTCAAGAGTGGTTTTTTGAGGTGTCACTCTCGCTCCAAAACGGCTGGAAATGGTAGAATTTGCGCTCCGGGGATTAGTCCTTGAAGAAATACAGCGATTCGCGCAAATTTCAAAAATTTCTTCACAAACGGTTATCTTTTGATTTTTTTGGATTTTTTAATTTTGAAAAAAGCTCGTCAAAAAACCACTCTTGAGGGTCACTCCCAAAATCGGCTCAAATGTAGATAAACTCGTTAAACAGGTCGAGTATAATAGACAACTCGATTTTTAGCTGTCCAACTGCATATTCACACCTTCTGGAGCAAATTCAAAATTCTGGAGAAATTGAAAATCGCGCTGGAGGCTCCAGAATGGCTGGAAATTGTGAAATTTGGATTTGGGGGGTTAGTTTTGGACAAAATACAGCGATTCGCGTGAATTTCAAAAATTTCCACACAAACGGAAAACTTTTAATTTTTTGGATTTTTTAATTTTGAAAAAAGCTGGTCAAAAAGCCACTTTTGAGGTGTCACTTTCAAAATCGGCTCAAATGTGGATAAACTCGTTAAACAGGTCGAGTATAATACACAACTCGATTTTTAGCTGCCTAACTGCATATTCACGCCTTCTGGAGCCTATTCAAAATTCTGGAGAAATTGAAAAATCGCGCTGGAGGCTCCAGAATGGCTGGAAATGGTGAAATTTGGATTTGGGTAATTAATATTAGTTTTGGGACTTATTTTGACCATTTTTACTGATCAAGTACATACTTTTTTTTAAAAAAGTATGAATCGCCAAAAACAGTCAATTTTGAATTTTCAAAAATTCGCCAAAAATCGAAAAATGAACTTGGGCAGCTGAAAATTTGGTTTTGGGGGTTTTAGACTATGCCCCTTCCAAAAATCGCAGTCCCTTGTTCTAATCGGAGTGTAACAGCAGCACAAGAGTTTCCCTTGTAAGCTAATTTATACTGAAAAAAAAATGGTGAAATTACTCAAAAAAAAAAAAAAAAAAAAAGAATGAATTATTAGAAACATTGAAAAAGCAAAATGATTGATTATTGTGGTCATTATTTTTCAAAAATGATACAAAATTATTAAAAATATGTGTATCTACTTGACTTACTGCAAAAACATTTTTTCAATTTTAAAATTATGGGGAGGGGGTGGAGGAGATTACTCTCGAGTCATATTTGGGCTAAAATTGACTCGACACCCGAAACGAAAATCGATATCTCCTGAGGAATGCCTCTGAAAATGACCAAAGAAGTACTCGAAAATGTCACCAATCCAGAAATTCTATAACTAATCGTAAAAGAATCCCCTGTGCCCCTTCTCTCTAGACCGATGAATATCCACCCTTTGATACAACCTCGTAATTATCTATCATTACCTATCTACATAAGCACTTCAAACTGGAAATTGGGGCATAACTTGAGGAGAAGTGGCACTATAGTCAAATTAAAGATATAAGGTAATCACTCAGATTATTGTATTTCAATTTACCAATATTATTAATGTGATACCTACGACCGTAGATTCTTGAATAAATCATTCATAAACGAGTGACTCACCCATTATTACGTTCGTTTACAACTGTTAAGACGAGAAACGTGAACTCACCTGAAACAAAAAAATAAAATAAATTATCAATGAGTGAATTTATAGTCATCCTCATTTCATAGCGTACGTAATATTAAAATTACCTCAATTTAAAATGTAAATAAGGTCCCCACTCAACTTATATACATCAAAATTCTACTAAATCGATTCATAGATGGGAGGGGAGGGAGGGGGCGTTTCAATGTGTCTACAAAATATTCCTATTCAACTCCTCATTTGATTGCTTTCGAGCAGAATCAAAAGTTTGGCGGTGAAAAGAAAGAAAAACTTCGAAAATGAGTCGGGAATAAATTCGTTGAATCAACTTGAATTACATCAATCTTACAAAACGATAAAAGAAAATGGTTTTTTGACACACTATCCTCCTTAAAACAAGAAATTCTGACAATTTTAGTAAAAGGGTCATTTCAAGTCGATTCGATTGGACCAAAAAAACTAGCAATTTTGAAAGTCATGTCTTTATTGTCTTTCGATTTCGCTCAAATTTTTTCTACAATGTCTACCCACCCAATAATAAGAAACTCGCAATCAGTTCGGCCCCAGCCCAATCAGTGGTCGGGTAGGAGGGGGGGGGGGGGGGTTCAATTATTTTCGCATTGTCTCGAGGTACTCAACTTCAGCAGCGCATACTTGCAAAGCTATGATAGGTACAATTGATCAAAACTGATTTCACAGTTCGCAAGAGCATTGAATTTTGAACTTTAAAAGTATGTGTATTTTGAAATTTTCAAAAGTATGTATTTTGAAATTTTTAAAAGTTGAAAGTTGAACTTTCAAATTGAAAGTTCAAATTTCAAAATGGCGCTGGAAGTGGGATCTACCATTTAAAATTTTGAAAAAATTTCCATTGATGTGCTTTTTGATGCTTTTTTGAAATATCCAATTTTCGAGATGGGATATTCTGATGAAGAGAGAGCACCCCCTCCCCCCAAAATGGACTAAACTTTCAAAAAAAAAATCTGGGGCAAGTGATACATCGAATTGTATGTTTTTGGTGACGCTGAACACGAATATGGAGTCAGATTTTCGATTGGACACCATCCACGGCCCCCAGCACCTCCCCAAAGGGGGTAAAAGTCCAAAAAGAACGGATTCATTCGAGTAACACATGAAATAGTATTTTTGTTCAATATCGCTGAGCTCGAAAATAGCCTAAAATGGTACTAATCAAATTTCAGCCTTTCGTGTCAATTTGATCAAATTTTGATTTTTTTTTGTTTTCAGGAGAAATGAGTCTAATTTGAATTTTCAAAAATTCCCCAAGAATTGGAAAATGATTTTCAGCAGCTGAAATTTTCGCTGGTGGTTTATTTTGTGGTCCTCATTCGATTCCTGTCGTCCGGTTCAAAATTTGGAATACTTCATTCTTGAGAAAAAAAAAAATTGAGAATTGAATTTCATCAAAATAGTGACCTAATTTGAGTTAAGGTTTTGTCTAAACACGAAATTTAGCTCAGTAGGTCGCCTCAAAGCTTAAAACATAACATGGTCTAAGCGTCAAAGGGTGGTCAGGGGTTCCCAATATAGCGCATATTATAAAAGTTTAGCTTGATGATGTATTTATGAGTCTTTTATGATTTACTTTTCGCGAGAAAAAAATTTTCAACCGAAAACATCGTGAAAAATGATCAGTTTTTCACATTTTTTTCATCAAATGAACCAAACTTATTTCTACATACCCTTTCACATAATTTTCTCTAACCTCAACTTGACTCAAAATTCAGGTCAGACCCGAACAAAAAAGGCCAGTGCCACAAAAAGGTGTCAATTCAAAAGACAACATGATTCACGCATCGATAAACTTGCACATCACTTTTCAACCACATCGCAACCCAAAACTACCCCCAAAAATTCATATCCCACACATTCAAAAACCATCAACTAACACCCCAAAAGCCCACAAAAGAAAATACACAACTGAAAATCTTTAAATGAATATCACATTCATTATAAAGTCATATCTACTTAATACCCATCACCCAGATCTACTCATCTTCACAACCAACCCTCCCAGTCCCAGCATCCTAATGGGAAAATACCTCCGTACATATTACACATCGTATTATTCATTCGTCATACGCGATTATCATTCGTTCACATATTTGACATAGAGAGAGAGAGAAAGAAAAAAAGGTCGCTTAATACATAACTAAACCCTTATTTCGTCTATCCGGTTACGTAAGTGTAAGTGCACGCAAATCGTCGAGAGTTGTAGGCACTAAAGCGCTATTTAAAATTACTTATAGAAGTTCAATTGCACCGGAGAATCTGGTATTTAACGGCAACCTTCGAAAAAAAAAACCAACCTCTTCGTAAAGGTGTGTAACAATTGAGTGGACAACTCGATAAACCAGATTTATATAATTATCGTGGTTTATTTCATCGCGTTCTCGTCTTGTTTTCAAGTTTTTCATTACACACGAATAGAAGCACCGCACCACCGATCCGCCGATCGGATCAGACCACTGAGGATAGAGAGAAGCTGTTGCATTTAGAGTACACATTGCAGTCGCTTGCGATCCACACGACGATCGAGGGGGTTGAGGAGGGAAGCAGCGGAATACCAGCCAAGTCGACGTGTCTGTGTATAGGTACTCGGATTATTTATAGTTTACGTACTCTCTCGATCATCCAGGTATAAGTATAAATACCGCAAGAAATCATACCAACAACCCAAAGGCAATTACGACCCTATCAGAAGAGGGTATAGCTATAGCAGGACCAAGTGAGGCGGGCGGCGGAGATCGACACTATATGTATATGAACGACGAATCAAGTCTCTCTCTCTCTATCTTTTGACAGAAACAATATCACAGCCGTATATAGGTAAGATAAAATGCGAATACTTGCGTTTAGCCACCGAGTATATTACACATTACATACATTCGTATGAAGGGGAAAAAAAGCAAAACAACAACAACACGACACCATTGAAACCGGTCCGAAACGGCTAATGAGGGATAGCTTTAACCATACTTAAATGGTGGGTTTGAGGTATACATACACACACACAAACACACCATAGATACGATTAAAAACAACAACTTTACATCTCTGCAGCCATTCAAGCTATCTGCTCTCTTCTCTTCTCTTCTCTTCTAATTTTGTAAGCATATTTTTACAACCTCTTCGATTAAGGTACAAATACCCACATACATCAGGGTAGCTCCCAAGTACCCCTTATGTATGCAAAAGATATACATACAAGGCGCCTTCTTTACGTAACGCTATCCAAAGCCCTCTCGTCGCTCATCGACCCTTCTTTTATGAGCATGTATTTTTCCACACACACGGTCAATACTCTTCTCATTTTTTTTTTATTCAAAAGAAATGCTTTCGACATACCTACACTACACATACACAAGTACACATGTACAAAGTACATATAAATTAGCTATATGTACACGATGTACCTAACCATATATACTCGTACTCGTTGTACATAAAGAAGCTTCATGACCGATGTTTTCCATCGTCATCATGCTACATAAGCGGCCGCACGACCAGTATTAGCCCCGCGTGCAAACGCGACCTGGTCCTATACGAAAAACAAAAAACAAAAAAAAAATATTCACGTCGTGACCATCTGTAACTTAACAA
Organism: Planococcus citri; assembly: GCF_950023065.1. Taxonomy (NCBI): domain Eukaryota; kingdom Metazoa; phylum Arthropoda; class Insecta; order Hemiptera; family Pseudococcidae; genus Planococcus; species Planococcus citri. The sequence continues at coordinate 14,417,459 of NC_088681.1, forward strand.
ACGATCGCCCACACCTGGCCTCCAGGTACGCGCGCATAAAACAGCCATTTAAGCACCCCTCGTGATCATTGCCTCTCTTTCTGGCTGCTGCTGCGGCCGTCTCCTCCTCCTCCTCCTCCATCGTTCGTGGATTGGTATTTTCATTCTTGCATACGCGATCATTCTTTTCGTATTCGAATATGTATACAGGGTGACCCATCGAACCCATTGCCAGACTTTGAATGAAGATTTCAGAACAATAAGGTGCCTATCTTGGCTCTCGAAGGGGTTATAAGTTTGCTAAAACGTCAAACAAAACTGATTCTTTAATAGTGGTTTCGTTTGAATTATCATATTATGTATTAGACGAGCAAAAACAGTTCTGCAACAAAACTGCATTCATGTTTGAAATCGAAGCCTCTGAGAGAATGCAAAATTTTAATTCATTGAGCATAAATTTAAGTAAGTAGACTTCTTCTGCCCCCTCCCCACTTTCAAGCGATTAAACGACAAAGGGGGTGACGATCGAACCAAAATAGCATAAGATGGAGGGGAGAGGTCTCCTCATTCCTCAAAGTCATGGGATTGAGGACACATCTACGCGTGATCTGTTTACAATCGAGTCGAATCATTCATAACCGATTATCCCAAACAAAATGATTGATTTCTAGGTGAATCACTCGCGAACGAATTGATCAATTTTTGGTGAATCATTCGCGAACGAGTTGATTTGTATAAATGACTCGTTCGCGAACGAATCGATTGATTTACCTGATTTTTGGTGAATCATTCGCGAACGAGTTGATTCGTATAAATGACTCGTTAGCGAACGAATCGATTGATTTACTTGATTTTTGGTGAATCATTCGCAAACGAATGTTTAATGTTGAATCATTTACGAACGAATTGAATTTTTAGTGACTCGTTCGCGAACGAATTGAATAATTTTCGGCGAATCATTCGTGAACGAATCGATTCATTTATTTGATTTTTGGTGAATCATTCGCGAACGAATTGAATTTTTTAGTAAATCATTCCCGAACGAATCAAATAATTTTTGATGAATCATTCGCGAACGAATTGATTCGTGCAAGTGACTCGTTCGCGAACGAACCGATTCATTTACTTGATTTTTGGTGAGTCATTCACGAACGAATTGAATCATTTTTGGTAAATCTTTCGCGAACGAATTGAATTTTTTAGTAAATCATTCGCGAACGAATCAAATAATTTTTGGTGAATCATTCGCGAACGAATTGATTCGTGCAAGTGACTCGTTCGCGAACGAACCGATTCATTTGCATGATTTTTAGTGAGTCATTCACGAACGAGTTGATTCGTGTAAGTGACTCGTTCGCGAACGAATTGAATTTTTTAGTAAATCATTCGCGAACGAATCAAATAATTTTTGGTGAATCATTCGCGAACGAATTGATTCGTGCAAGTGACTCGTTCGCGAACGAACCGATTCATTTGCATGATTTTTGGTGAGTCATTCACGAACGAATTGAATAATTTTTGGTAAATCTTTCGCGAACGAGTTGATTCGTATAAGTGGCTCGTTCGCGAACGAATTGAATTTTTTTGTTGAATCATTCGCGAACGAATTGATTCGTGCAAGTGACTCGTTCGCGAACGAACCGATTCATTTGCATGATTTTTGGTGAGTCATTCACGAACGAATTGAATAATTTTTGGTAAATCTTTCGCGAACGAGTTGATTCGTATAAGTGGCTCGTTCGCGAACGAATTGAATTTTTTTGATGAATCATTCGCGAACGAATTGATTCGTATAAGTGGCTCGTTCACGAACGAATTGATTCGTATAAGTGACTCGTTCACGAACGATTTGATTCGTATAAGTGACTCGTTCACGAACGAATTGATTCGTATAAGTGACTCGTTCACGAACGAATTGATTCGTATAAGTGACTCGTTCACGAACGAATTGAATAATTTTTGGTAAATCTTTCGCGAACGAATTGAATTTTTTAGTAAATCATTCGCGAACGAATCAAATAATTTTTGATGAATCATTCGCGAACGAATTGAATAATTTTTTGTGAATCATTCGCGAACGAATTGATTCGTATAAGTGACTCGTTCACGAACGAATTGATTCATTTACCTAATTTTTGGCGAATCATTCGCGAAGGAATCGATTCATTTACTTGACTTTTGGTGAACCATTCACGAACGAATTGAATAATTTTTGGTGAATCATTCGCAAACGAACTGATTCAAAAATTGAAGAATTGATCAATTCTTTCGCGAACAGTAGTACTCGACAGTCAACAAAAGTTTGAAATATTCAAGTTTTTTTGAAAATTTTTTGAAATTTGAACTCTTATTTGAAAAAATTAGCACTTGAAAGGATTAATTTGAGAAATTGGGCAAAAGTCAGTTTCAGCATCCCAAACATCAATCATAATTAATCCTTCTTGATGAACCCATTCAAAAAGTAGGGTAGTGGGAAAGAGATGCCAAGCGAGTAGCACATGAGAGGATTTTTATGGAACACTCCAGCCCTCCTTCGATCCACAAAACAGGAGAGAAATGCATTTTGGGAACGCAATTTTCAGAATCTCTTGAGCATTTTTTTTTTTTTTACTAAAAAAATTTTTCAACAAAAAGTCCAAAGGAAAAAATCAACATACAAGATTTTTTGAGGCTGCCCCTCACCTCTTCTCTCATTAGTTGAATCAACCTTTAAAAATTCCGTTTTGTAGAAAAAATCTTACCTCGAGAATTTTGAGCAATTTGACCTTTAAAATGAGGTACACAAATACGAAAGCGGAAGATCCAAAATGAGTACCGCAGACAATTAACAGGACACCCTGTATACTCGTACACCTATCTTAATTCTTCACTTCTGCAGCAGAACACGCAGAAACGCACACTATACCTATACAAAACTCCATCCATATAGCGTACAATACGAAACGAGAGAGAAAAAAAGCAAAAGAAAAATTCGAATAAAATTTACACTTCATCGGATGATTATTATTTACATTTGAATGGACGACGAACACGTGAGATGCGACGTATGTATGCTTTATTATGATAGCGATTATCGTACAAGTATACAAACCTCTATCTCATTCGCGATATCCATAAATATACATACTACACACGATACCTTATACATACATTTTGTGTATCGTACTCCCCCTGCCTTCCATTCCCTGCTTGCCCTTTCTCATCCATAATGTACTGTAATAATCTGCTTCCCTCTTCGGTTGCATACCTTACCTACACTCTATGTTAGTACACTGCATAGGTATTAGGTACGAGTAAATACCAATATCGAGTGTCATTGGATGACTCGATGATGAAATCAGAATGCTCTAAACTCATCGAGTAGCAGTTCTTGGAAAGCGTGACCGAAAAATGAATACGGCAGAAACCGCTTCGCAATAATTTCGGCTATTTTAATCATCAGTCGTCACCTCAAGATGACACAGGAAGCAAAGAAAAGAAAGAGGAACACGAGGAGGGCGAGTAGTCGTGTCGTTGGACATTTTGGGGAGTTGAAAGAAGTAGAGATGGGAAGGGGGAGAAACGTGTAAAGATCTCACAATCAGATTTATAATTTCAATCCTGAAGCTTTCCAAAAAAGTTGCCCGAAATCGAAGACAATCCCACGAGAGTCTCGTGGGAATCTCCACAACGTGTTCGGGCTCGTTTTTCAGGAGAAGGACAACAAAATCGTCAGTTTGAAGTTGGCATTTTTTTTTCGAATTGATACCAAAAATTTCAAAAATGGTCAAATTAACGTTGTGAAAACGTGCACAACTTTCTGGTTGAGATAATGAACTTCCGAACATTTTATAATAATTCATCCGAAATAAAAATTTTGTGAAATTGAAAACCTTCACTGCGACCTTTGAAAGGTCAATGACCTTGAACACGTGAACGGGAGGCAATTTCATCACATTAGCAAAGGTTCTGGTAATACGACCTTTGAAAGGTCAATGACTTCAAACGCGTGAAGCAATTCCATCACGTCAACAATAATTATCGCAAATCTATTGTCGCAACGGGTTCCAAAATTTGGTGGTAGATTTGAAATCAATGGTCAAAAATTTGAAAAGCTCTGAACTGGACTTTCCAGACGAAAACTCAACTTTTCATAATAAATTTAAAAGTTGAATTTTCTTGATAGATTCCAGGAAGTGTGGTTTTTCCGAGATTTTACAACATTCGATGAGTAAAAGCTTCGAGGTTCCTTATATTTTTGGTATTTTTTTTTTTGAAAAGAATATCGATATCTAATCATGATTTTGAATTCCTAAAATTCACTACATTGTATCAATATCTTGATACAGTTGTACTCGTATCAGTTTATTTACGTATTTATTTTACTTTTTAGAACAGTTTGTCTTGGAACTATCGTCCTCATCTCAACAACCACCCGAAGGTCGAATTTTTCGTTTATTTTTATCAATTTTTCAATCGTACTCAACCCCAAATTACCTATTCTCTGCGTACAACCCTCTTCGACTAGAAAACCATCTCTTCTACCCTTCACATACCCACCCTATCCTCTGCAAAGACAAACACAAATTTCATATTCTATGAAACCATCACGTTGGCCGCGCCCGAGGCTAATTTCCACTTCACCCGTACAAAACAATCCGATAAATAATAAATTAGCCGCGAATGAATCGAGTGTGTAGTATATTATGTAACCATCGAGGGTTTATAAACTGGTATATTCGAAGGCGAAAAAAAGGCTACATACATATAAGGCCCCTAATAACATCGTAGACTTTTTCACCACCATTATGTGGTGATCTCGCGAAAAACACTCCATAATGTAGCCGAGCAATTGCGTCATCTTATACAACATTGAATGGCACGATTCATCGTCATCGTCTTCGGTCGCGTAACTCGTAAGTATAAATTTCGTAACATTTCCCGAATAGAACGTAGGCATTTCGAAATGAGATGACGAAGACACAGAGAGAGAAAGAGAGAGAGGAGAAAAACAAAATAGATTATAAGTGGAAAGAAGATAAAAGCGAAGAAAGAAACAAAGAGAAAAAAATCCCCAACGAGAGAATAAGAATGAGAGAGAGAAAAAAAAGGCTTTAAAAAGAATAACCCCTGGTGTAGGACGCCCAATATATACTCGTACAGTCCCGCAGAGCGTTCGAATATACAAGTATATAAGATAGGGTGCAATGTCGCATATGTCGTAATATTACGTAAACGATAACACAAAAGCAAAATAAACCAAGACTGTTGCAAATCAATAAAAAAAAAAAATTGACAACGGAGAAAGCACCAGTAAGAGCAACCCGTACAGCACCGTTCGCCTCCCACGTGCCTCTTGCCTTCGCCTTTGAATTCCTAAACACGCTACATTCGACGCTGCTCGAATAAAATCCCCGAACCCGACGACATCACCGATACCAGATTTAACCATGTAACTCAAATAAACTCACGCATTCGCATTATTGAACTAAAGTACTGATTTTTGTCGACCTCGTCATCGTCGTGTTACTTTATACAATACACACATAGTCTTATCGTATGGCAAAGCGAACTGAAAAAGCTCGCATTCTATACACAATCTACAAGTTACACTCGAACGTATCTTATACTTGTATACTCTTATTTCCGGCTACGATGATAGAGGCTGCTTTTGAATACATAAACTCGAGCAGCGGCGCAGCTTCATCGACTCGAAACATTTAATCGTTTTTACCAATCGACCTTTTAATCGTCGTAAATAAATTTTCGTTAATTTTCATTCAGCTCGGATTCGATTTCCCCCAATTTGCAGCCTCGGTTTGCTGTGGGTATTGGGTAATTCTCTCTTTTTCGAGTATTTTCTCTCCCCTTTCACTCGGAAAGGAAACTTTTCGCTTCGATATCGTTTTCGGAATGCTTAATTTTTTAATTAATTCGATTAATTTTTCGTCATCATCGTCGCGGTTGTGTCTTTTTACCCCTGCAGAATTACGCTATTACTCTGCCTACCTCGGTATCGCCTTGTCAGCTCATTTAGGTGTGTATATTTTTCCTGGTTCTGGGTTTCGTCATCGTGTTCTTATGTAGCACGAAGGAGCTGCTGTGAGAGGTTTTTGTAAATATTTTCCAAGTTGCAGGAATTCGAAAGGATGGAAATATTGTGGTTTGCATGTAGTTGGATTTTTGTCGAATATTCCACTTTTTTCCAAAATTTTTGCGAAAAGGACTTAAAATTTTATTCTTTTTATGGTAGAATTTTGTTTTAGACTATTTTTTACTCGAATTGACTGGAAAATGGAAATTATTTCCGAGCTGATTCATGGTGTATTTAGGGTGAATGGTGAATCAATTTTTTTTTTTTTTTTTCAATATACTCAAGTGAAGTTTGAAGACTTTTTCGGATTTAATAGAATCTTATCATTTGTCAACTTGAGTGAAGAAAAAACCATAATTGCAATCACGAAAAAATCACACTTCCTGGAATCTATCAAGAAAAATATTCCCAAAAAATCTAAAATTATCAGTTTAATTCAGGAAAAAAAACGAATCCAGTTGAAAAATTACTTCAAGCTGTTAAAATGTCAAAAAATAAGACCACTTCTCTTGCACTAAAAATAAAATCCCCCAAAAATAGAAAAACCAACCCGAATTATGCACCTACCACAAAAATGATGGTTTTTTGTTGAAATGTCTAAAGAAACAGGAAAAATAAATAAAAAAACTTGATACAAAAAAATCCAAAAAATGAGTCAATAAATAAGAAAAAGGCCTCGATAAGACACAAGGATGGAGAATTCCTCAAAAAAACAAACCAAAAGTTAAAAAAGAAATCCATCCAAGCAATGTAACGAAATACGAGTACTGTTGAAACTTCGAAAAATTGAACATTTGTGTATTCAAAAAAGTACTGCCAAAATTCCAAAAACAAAAAATTAGCAGATTTGCCCAGAATATGAGTCATTTTTACAACATAACAAAAACAAAAAAAAACGATAAACTAAAAATAAAAAAATATTTTACAAAATTCAATACTTACTCAAAAAAATGGCATTTAGTTGAAATGTCAAAAAAGGAAGTTTTTTTCCAAATGCCTCATCTTGCCCTACATTAATCAAAATTGAAAGGAGTAAAAGAATCGCAATTTTTCGAAGCAAAATAAATAAAAAAATGAAATTGAAAAAAGAAAATTGATCATTTTGACAAAATAATGAAATCAAACACAGTTGAAACTTTTAAAAAATTGAACAATTCTTATATTTTTGTAAAAAAAGCAACCCCCAAAAAAATCAAAAACTTGCGATTGTTACCCTTTTTAGATATTACAAAAAATGACCTCCCCCCCCCCTAATTAACAAACGATGAAAAATTCAAATTTTCAACAAAAAAACACACAGAAACAGAAACTGAAAAAAACTGATTCAATTTTTATGCCTGGAAATAATGTTGCTACTTCTAAATGTGCTAAATCCCCCCCGCCCCAAAAAAACAAAAACTTGAGATTGTAAATTGTTTGAATACGAAACTATTTCGAAAAATAGAGCGTTTTTATTACCTCCCCTCTCCCCTCCAAAAAAAACTTGAAATTGTTATTGTTTGAATAAGAACTTATTTCGAAAAATAGAGCGTTTCTGTTGCCCCCCCCCCTCCCAAAAAGAAAGAAAACAAAAACTTGAGATTGCCATTGTTTGAATAAGAAATTATTTCAAAAAATGCTAACGTTTCTATTACCTCCCCCCCTTTCAAAAAAAAACAGAAAAAACAAGTGGGACAATTTTTTGATAAAAACCTTGTAAATGACATCTTGATGAAAAATTAAAATCGATGAAAAACTAGAAAGAACTAGAAGTAACCTTTTGCTCCTGTTTTAAAAAATTTCACCGGTTGATTGAAGAAAAAAATTTTTTCTGTAATGGAAATGAATTTGAATTTTAAAAAGAAATATTAAATTTGTAATAAATGTGAAGAAATCAAAAATTTTGAATATTAATCTGGTAGGTACTTGAAATGCCATTTTCGCCTTTTCACCCTCAGATTTTTCCAGCAAACCTCACACCTGAGCATATTTTGGAAAAATTTCGGGTTCCTAGAATTTTATTTATTTCACTTTCGTCGAACAATGTATTTCAAAACTATAACTTCAGGTTCCCTTACTTTTACTCGTACCTATATAACCTAAGAAATTTTCAAAGAAAAGCTTCACAGTCTACAAAATTTTCTCCTGCCTGTTTGAAGATCTTTCAAAGGACTTTGAAATTGAAATTTGAAAAAAAAATTAAGCGAATTCCCGCGTCTTTTTTTTAAATTTTGAGCCAAATAAAATTTTTTCGATAGCTTCAAATTGTTCTATAATTGTTTCCGAGTTGTTTTCTGTCAAAAATTTCATCAGCATCCCTCAAATTGAAAAAAATTCTTTGTCCATCCATATTTTTAAATATTTTGTTTGTTTCATTCAATTTTCACTTTTTTGTTGATTTATTATTTTGCCTTTTTAATATTATAGATTTTGTTTGCATCATTCGATAATTTCCACCAATTCATCATTTGAAACAGCGATTTTTCTAAAAAAAAAAAAAAAAAAAAAAAAACGAACAAGAAAAATATCCCCTTCCCCCTCCCCCTATTTTTCATGCGACTTTTACGCCCCCAAACTCTAATTTACATTCTTTCAAAATCACCTGAAATTTTTCTGACTTCTATACGTCTATGAAAAATGCATCAGAAATTTCCAAAAAATTCTCATAATATATTTTTCCATATCCATGATTTCAAATTATAGTCACATAATAAGTCCCTGTTGAATTTTATCACAGCTTTTCACATCAACTTTCTAAACGATCTCCTCACATTTTTAAAAATTTAATTAATAATTTCTAAACCAAAAAAAAAAAAAAAAAAATAAAAACGTAAGTACAAATCATAGCTTCAATGAGGAAAAATATGATTTCCCATACAATTTTTCATAAATTCGAATAGAACAGAAAGTAAATTGTTAACGATTGCATTCTTGATTTTTTCTCTGTTTTTTAAGCAAATTTTTCAAACACACTCGTAGTAAAGGAGGAAGGGATATTTTGCCAACAATTTTTCAATGTTTCCCGAGTGGTTCCTAAAAGTAAGGCAACCTCCTAATCAATGATCGGTATTCAAGTTCTCCAAACATCAGAGTGTATTTTAATTCGACATCCATATCTCTCAGGATTTCAAAAATTGGCACCTTAATAACACAACCTATTCCCATTTTCACACACTGGTAAATTATCTCATCTATCAATAACTCAATTTTTCTCATCCAGGACAAAATTCCCCTCCTCGGTCTACGACGTAAAAATATGAATAAAACTAATGAAAAAAACTATGAAACCAACATTGTAAAATTAAACCAAATCATCTCGTCTTAGCACTCTTAAAAACACTTAAAAATGAACCAACTTTCTTAACCCCTTCGGGCGGCGAAATAGCAAAACAAAACTTTCGGCGGGTAGTTAATACATATATACTTCGATATCGTCAGTAAATTTCCTCTATTAACCAAAGTGCGAGATTTCACACTTTATAGTACGAGTATACAGCAAAGCATCCCACACCGTAAGTATACTAAAAACGTGGATCGAATTACCAGCGCATTTCCGCCCATTACCTCCCTCTTACACTCTGTTATATAAAATTCGCTCTTCGAGTGGAGAAAAATGCTACGCGTTTATATAGCCCTTCGTATTAAAAAATCTGTTTCGTTAACGCGATCAAAACTCCTAAAAGACGCTTAAAGCTCTTGTCACCGCACTGCCGAGTCAAAGGTATAAAATTACTCGAAACAATTACTCGTCGTCGTCGTAGTCGTTCAGAGCGTTGAAACCATTACGACCATGCGCCTGTCTTTTTTATTCGGTCGCTGCTGCGACGACCCAGCAGCGAAAAAAAAATAACGCACCGGGCAATTCCTTTGATTCAGTGACGCAATAATAAAATAAAAATAAAAAAAAAACGAAGAAGAAAAAGAAAGAGAAGAGAAAAAGAAGAAAAACGAAGGGACGATTTTTCTTCGCTACACGCGAACTATGGTAAAAAGAAGAATCCAGTTGGAAAACAACAAAGTGACGTTAATAATCGCCCTTAAACGAATCGTGCAAAGATCAATAAAGGTAAAAGCTAAACCTCATCCTTTACTACTCTCTTCTCCGTGCTTGGTCACGAACGACGTGCTTTTTCGAGAAAAAGCCGCGCATCGCAGGGGTAAGTAAGTCGGTAAGGGTGGTGGACGACGAAGAAAGGGGTCACGCCGCAACCCACCGGCACCTTCGTACGTACTATAAGAAGACGAAATCGAGTCTACGTTACACGTCAGTGTCGCCATTACGGTGTGAAAAATTCTCATAGTACTGCGAAAAATGAATATAATGTACCCAAGTACCTATAATATGGAATGTAAGTAAGCTAGATAGGTATATATTTTATGTACGTAGTTGGATAGGTAGGTAAGTATGAGTAATCCCATCTTTTCTAGCACGATTCAACCGTATAATCTGGAATGAGATTCCTTAGCGATGGAATAATCATCTCCAATTCACCCTTTGGCCGCAAAAGCCACATATTCCGTTCACAAGAGGGATATAAATATACATACAGGGTGTCCTATCAAAGGACTGGCACACTTTCGGTTGGCGAGGGGGGGAGACATCGTATAAGCAGACGTGGAAAATGGAAATGAAGAAAGTTTTCCATGTCAAGGCACCTTATTTTCTCCTATTAAACAGATGTTCTTTCCTTTCAAGGAGGGAATGGGGTGGAAGAGTCTCTTTGATGGTCTTTAGATGACTAAATTCTAACTTTGGTACAACCTTCTTTTAAAATTACGTAGGTTTGAAATTCTACTTTGATGGGTGATTTTCATAAAATTTTCCACCCTGATTACTGGAAAAATAATGAAAAAATTCCATTACGTCGGAATTTTTCACATTTTCAAAGTTGAAGATATTATTATCACTGAAATTCTATACATATCTAATCATTTTTTTCGTAATTTTGCACATTTTTTTTCATAACTGAGTATGTTTGCGCAATTTTGCTCAATTTTGCTCAATTTTTTACCATGTTTCATCAACTTTCAGCCAATTTAACAATTTTTTATGACAATTTAACAAAATTTGCAAGCAATTTTCGCAAAATTTTGCTTAATAATTTTGAGCATTTTTTTAAACCAATTTATGGAATTTTTCAGAAACTGGGAAGTCAATTCAACATTAATTTTTATAAAAGGTAATTTCTACATTTTTGACAAAATTGTTATTCAATTTTGAGAATATTTTATTCATATTTGGTAATTTTGTTCAATTTTTGACTAAAAGGAGGACTTTTTGATGACTTTTATGACTTGATAGACACCTTGAAAATGTCAAATTTCAATCTTTCAGCGGGGAGCGGAAGAAAGAAGAAGTCGGTGAACATGAATATTTTCCAAAAATCTCATAATTTCATCACATTCCTGTGATGGTTATTTTCACGATTGTTATCATGTTTTGACTTTTGAGATTCGCCAATTTTGAAAACAGAGAAATGTTTACCAATTTCCAGACTGTTGAGTTTAAAAAGCAATGGAAATTTTAAACTTTTTCTCAATAATTTTTCAACCTCTGAAAAATTTATTTTTGAAAAATTAGGTTTTTTTGAAATGAAAAATTTTTTTTTAAAGATCAAACAAATTTCAAAACCAAACGTTGATAATTTTCTTGGCTCAAAAAGCTGATCTTTTATCGCAAAAAAATAAAAATCTCAATTTGAGTGGATTTTTTACAAAAAATTCAACATTTTCACAGCAAGCATTAGATAATTTTATAATAGCTTGTAAATAATCAAATTGTGGACTGTATCATATCTTTATTCGGCAGGTTACAAAATTACAATGATGCAACATTTTACAATTTGGTAGGTATCGTATAAATATTAACAGGTGGCGCGCGCCGAACGAACCGGCCGATCGGGCTGACAAATACCCCGACATATGACTCATACAAGATAACAATATTACGTATACGCAAAACGACTCATTTTTTAACCCTTTCAAAATAAAAATAAAATGTTCTCGAACATCCTCCCCACTCAAATGAGTGCCCAAATTCAAAAAATCAAATACTGATGAAATAAAGAAAGAACTTCGTGGAAATTGATTGATCATTTATGTACGTATCTGCAGGTTTTCATATTATATTGTGCAACACTACTGTTAGTAATTCCAGTCTCACTGGTACTAGTAAGACTTGGGTTGTACATTAACCCAACCTACAGCAAGCTCCGAGGCACGCTTATATAGCAACCCCCAGGAGTAGTCATTGAGTTATAAGTCAACGTAAATTAAAGGTAACCACAAAGGGTTTAGTTGTGAGAGTACCCTCACGGCGGATCGATCCTTGAATTCGTATCTAACAGTAGGGGTATTCATTATTCAGAATAAATAAATAAATGTAAAATTATCAAGTTGCACAATTTTCAACTTCTAACAATATTCAAATAAATAAATTATTCCTTCGATAAAGTTCTTCTTGAAACTTAGATTTCATTCTTCCAACGATTTTTCTCATTATCGAATTAAGCTACTTCTGAGAGTGACCTGAAATAAGAAAATAACATATTCGCATGTTTTTTAAAATTTGTCATCATTTGGTAGTAGAACAATTCTAGAAATTGCTCTGGTAATTTCACCCTTAGCAGTACTTAAAGTAACCACTCGGGTATGATTATCTTTTCCTACGTGTAATTCTTTGATACGACCAAGGGGCCATTTGGTTGGAGGAACCTCCGGCTCTTTTATAATGACGAGCATTCCCACCTTCAATTCATCTTTTACAGATTTCCATTTAGTTCGTTGTTGCAGAGTGTTCAAATACTCAGCAGACCAACGTTGCCAAAATGTCTGGTGCAGCTTTTGTGTTTTCTGCCAAAATTTCAACCTATTATCAGGCACATTTGTTAAATCAGGGTTGGGAATTGCTGTTATCGGACCTCCGATCAAAAAGTGCCCTGGAGTCAAAGCATTCAAATCATTTGGATCACTTGATTCTGGTGTCAACGGACGTGAGTTGAGGCAGGCTTCTATTTGAGCTAAAACGGTGTTATACTGCTCGAAAGTCAGTCTCACACCTTCGTGATTGAGTACCTTATTCAGATGAGCCTTTACAGATTTCACCCCTGCCTCCCACAATCCGCCAAAATGCGGCGCGTAGGGAGGAATGAAATTCCAATTAATGCCCTTATTTACTGCAGTTGTTTGTAATTTAGTAGAGATTTCATTTTGAAATAATTTTTGTAGCAATTTATTCGCTCCAGTGAAAGTAGTACCGTTATCCGAATGGATTTCTGTAGGTATACCTCGCCTAGAAACGAACCTTTCTAATGCTGCAATAAACGCATCAGAAGTCATGTCTGAGACAAGTTCGAGATGTATTGCTTTCGTGGAAAAACACACAAAAACAGCTATATATGCCTTGTGAACTACTGTACTTCTAGATCTCCATTCTGTTAACAGAACAGGACCTGCATAGTCTACACCTGTGATTGAAAAGGGCTTACTAGGTACCACACGATTTCGAGGTAAATTTGACATAAGTTGAGTTTTGACTTGGGCCTTTTGCCTTATGCAACGAATACAACGCAAAATGCAATTGTTTATGGCTGTGTGAATTTTTAATATCCAAAACCTTCTGCGAATTATTGATTTGAGCAGCATTGGACCTGCATGTAAATGTATCAAATGTAAATGACGAACTAAAAGTTTGGTGAAGTGGTGATGTTGACTCAGAACAATTGGATGTTGCTGTTCAAAAGACAGATCCGAGTTTCCAAGCCGACCACCTACCCTAATTAGGCCAAAATCATCCAGAAATGGATTCAAACCATAGAGAGGACCACGCAATTCTGATCCACGTCCTGATTGTAAAAGAACAATTTCACTTCCAAAATATTGCTGTTGAGTTACCTTAATAAGCACCTTTGTTGCAATATCAAGTTCAATTAAGTGTAAAGTTCCATATATTCTAGGTGCGTAGGGGTGTGCCTGGTGCACAAATCTGAGCATATAACCTACAACTCTGATCAATTTTGAATAATTTGAGAATTTTGAAAATATCAGATCGTTGGCAGTTGTGATAAAAGAATGAATGGTTTGAACCTTTCGAAGATCTGGGAGAGATTCTGATCCGTTCACGAAATTAATATCTTTTGACCAAGGAACATTTGAAGTATGTAGCCAATTTGGCCCCTTCCACCAAAGGTCACAATTCCGTAATTCACTCGGAGAAGTGCCGCGAGAAATCAAATCGGCAGGATTTGTTTTGGTACCCACATGATCCCAAATCCCATCAGAAGTCAAATCAGTGATTTTTTGAACTCGATTGGCCACATATGTGTGCCAACGTTGAGCTGGTGAATTTAACCAACCAAGAACAACTGTAGAGTCGCACCATAGACGAATGATACTTATTTGATGTGATATTTGTAAGGTTTCTTTGATTTTGTGCACCAATTCACTCAATAGCAGCGCCCCACACAATTCAAGCCTGGGAATTGTCTGCTTTTTTGAATTTATTCTAGACTTTGCTGAAAATAGATGAACTGTAACTGAGCCAGTACTTGTCACAGAACGTACATATACTGCGGCTCCGTATGCCTTCTCAGAAGCATCACAGAAACCATGAATTTCTAAACAAATATGCTTTTCATTGAGAGGAAATATATATCGAGGAAATGAAAATTCATTTAGTTGATTTAATTGAGACGCGAAATCTATCCAAATTTTCTTCAAATCATCTGCTATTTCATCATCCCAACTAGAGCTACCCTTTGAACCCTTATGCGAATTCCAAATCTCATGCATAATCAGTTTTGCCTTTACTGTGACTGGACCAATAAATCCAATCGGATCAAAAATAGAAGCTATAACTGACAGCACTTGACGTTTGGTTTTAGCATTTTCAGGGTGTTGGACATGAAACCAAATTTTGAAAGTATCTTCATTGGGAAGCCATAATAAGCCTAAAGTTTTAATAGTTTTCTTATCTTCGAATTGGAAGGGAAACTGTGTTTCAATCATATCAGAAGGTAAATTTTTGAGCAAATCAGGGTGATTCGCACACCATTTTCCCAATTCAAAGCCTGCAGCTTTCAATGTTGCCATTAAATCTGCTTGTAATTTTAGGGCGTTGTGCAACGAATCAGCTCCTGAAAGTGCATCATCAATATAAAAATCATAATATAGAGCAGCCTTGACTAGAGAATTTAGATCGCGAATTTCATCCCCAAGAGCTTTTAGGCATCTTGTGGCCAGAAATGGAGCAGGTGCTAAACCAAAAAGTAACACTAGAATTACATAAACCTTCAGAGGTTCATCTTCAGAAGCTCGCCAAAAAATTCGGAGAAACGTAGTGTCCTTCTCATCAATTATTATCTGCCTGTACATTTGTTTTATATCTGCAACAAAAACCCAACGCCGCATTCGAAATCGAAACAATATTGAGAGGAGGTCCAATTGAACAACTGGGCCTACCAGCAGCAAATCGTTGAGAGACACTCCGTTTGAAGTTTTCATGCTAGCATCAAAAACCGTTCTCAACTTTGTGCTTGTAGAAGTTTCTTTTATAACTGCGTGATGAGGAATGTAGTATTCTGGCCCTTTCACAGTGTGGTCAGTGACCTCCACCATGTGGCCTTGTTTTATAAAATCTTCAATAGCAGCTACATACCTCTCCTTAAATTTTGGATTTTTCTTAAATCTAGCCTCAAGTGAGTAAAAACGATTTTGTGCTTGATGTTTTGAATTCCCTAAAAGACTAGGCGAATCTTTGAATGGTAATTTGACTACAAAACGACCTTGTTTATTTCTATAAGTTGTATCAGTAAAAACTTTTTCAGCAGCTGTTTCACCTGCAGACAAATTTTCCCTATCTAAATTTTCACTAGACCAAAATCTCTCCAACGAATCTAAGAGGTGCTCATCTGCTTGCTGGGACACTGATAAACAGTGTCTACCAGCATTTTCTGAAATTGTAATTGAACCAGTAACTAACCAACCCAACTTACTTTCACGTAAAGTTGGTAAATTTTTCCCTAATTGAATTTGTTTGTTACCTAACACCTTCCAGAAAATTTCTCCTCCTAACAGCATGTCGATCTCCCCTGGGAGGTTGAACGACGGATCTGCCAGAGGTATATCTGGTGGAATATTCCAATTTTCAATTGAAAAAGATTGTGCTGGTAATTGATCAGTGATTTTATCTAAAACTAGGCACTGAATTTTTTCTCTGTATCCAGAATGCTTTGATTGAATTTCTACTTGAACTTGTTGATTTACAAAGGTATTATTGGCACTGATGCCCGAAACAGAAACAGCCACTGCTTCAGCACGAACTTTGAGGTCTTTCAAAATTGAACGAGATATAAAGTTGAATTGACTCCCTTGGTCTAATAATATTCTAACTGGAATTATTGAAAAAATTCGAAGTAATTAATACAATTGCAGTTGACAGAATCACTCTCGGAGAATTACTAGAGACATTGAGCCCATTACCCTTTACAATATTTAAATAATTTGCAACAGTTACAATATCTGAATTACAAGTATCATGTACATCGGAAACCTTATCAAAATTACCTGTAGGTTTTGAAATACTCAACTCACCTTCAGTAGAGCGTTGATTCGGAGTTGTAGATTCAGCTTGTTGCTGAGCTGGTGTCGAATTTGGTTGGCGAGGTGGAGCTGAAGTAGCCCATTCTTCAGGCGAGATGTGGAGAAGCGTATTATGAGCCCCTTGGCATTTTCTGCAAACTTGTCTGGCACACCGGCTGGGGCGGCAGTCTGAACGGAAACAGGAAAAGCATAGTTTGCTTCGTTTTGCAAACTTGAAACGATCGAGCGCAGAAAGATTTCTGTAGTCTGGGCAGGCTGGAATGTAGTGCTGTCTTGATTTACAGAATACACAATACTTCGATTTCGTAGCTGCGGCACCGACGACTGCAACACCATGATGATTACGTTTCACAGCTGTCTTGCTACCATTCGCTGATGCGTCATTATTCGCCGAAGTACGTTGATAAGCGGCACTACGATTATCCATAAAATCATAGAATTCGTCGAGAGATCGGAAACTTTTATTTCGTGAAAGCTCACGTTGCCACTCTGCATGAGTACCCTTGTCACATTTTTTGAGAAACCAATACTGCATGCTTTGACTGAAACCATCGATCTTGTTCTTTCTAAAAATAGCCTGAAGACCAGCTGTATGCTGTCTAAAAAGAACCATCTGCTCTTTCAGGGTCGGCGACCCTTTGTTTGAAGATTGGCAGTTCCAAAGAGCATTAAAATGGGCGTCGATTTGCCGGAACGGATCGTCGTAATGTTTGAGTAGTATAGACCAAGCCTTCTCATAATTATCTTCCTCAGTAGGCAAATTTACAATCATTGTTGCGGCATCACCGGAAACTTTTGTTTGAAGAAAATGGTGCTTTGCTTCATTATCAAGCTCATTGTTATTATGAACTAACGACGTAAATAAATTTTTAAACGAGGTCCAGTTATTAAAAGTTCCATCAAAAATTGGAATCTCAACTTTTGGCAATTTTAAATTTTTCAAATTACTCGATTTTGAGCTAGGCACTGATGACTCGTCAGGTATAGGTTCCATCGAAAGAAAAATATTACGAGTTTTACGATAAGTAGTCATAAAACGCATACGGCTTACTTCGTATTCGATCGGATTCTCCTTGGCTGAGGAAACTACTTCGATCAGGTTGGAATTCGTTTTACAGAATTCTTCCTTTATTAATTCCAAATCTTTTAACTCGGTTTTGGCGATTGTCGCTTTTTTGGAGGGCAAACCTTGATCCTCGGCAAGCTCTTGCGCAGACTCATATTGTTCGTTGAGATCGCCTATTAGAACATTACACCTCGCAGTAGCTGTAGCAATCCAATTCTGCCTCGAAGTGTTTATAAAGGTTGATGCGGCATGGGAACGAGTGTGAAGATCGTCCTCCTTACTTTTTTTTGACCGGTTGTCATCACTATGTTGGCTTGGATTTCCTCCAAGGTTCGAAATATTATCACCGTGGTTTGAAATTTTATCATTACCGTCTGCCATGGTAAGTGAAATAATAGTACGGCAACGAAAAATACGTGTGGCGGCACAATTACACTTTCAGTGTCGAAAAAACAGTACGCACGGAGTCAAAAAATAGCTTACCGCATCAAAATAGCGTCGAAATACAGCGCATGGCGTCGATAAATAGCGCGCGGCATCGAAAAATAATTCACAACGTTGATAAACAACAGGCGCAACGTCTTCCAAAAAATCACGCGTCGTTGATAAGATACTAACGCACCTGTTACCTGTGTCGATGTAAAAAACGCACGAATAATTCACTGAAAATATGCCGACTCACTTGATCATTGTATTCACGTCGATCAGAACAAAAAATAATCACAAATAAAAATCCATTAATTAACCAATTTTAAGCAAATTCAGGCTCGAAAGGACCATGTAAATAATCAAATTGTGGACTGTATCATATCTTTATTCGGCAGGTTACAAAATTACAATGATGCAACATTTTACAATTTGGTAGGTATCGTATAAATATTAACAGGTGGCGCGCGCCGAACGAACCGGCCGATCGGGCTGACAAATACCCCGACATATGACTCATACAAGATAACAATATTACGTATACGCAAAACGACTCATTTTTTAACCCTTTCAAAATAAAAATAAAATGTTCTCGAACATAGCTCTTTTCCGTTTTTTATCAAATGTTGAGTAGAATATAGATTGTAATTTTTTTTCAAAATGTGGGTACAGAGTACAGAGTTATTGAACGATGAGATTTTCAATTATTTTTAAATTCGTGTTCTCATATTTCAGATCAAAAAATTTTGTCATCATCACAAAAACATGAAAATCGAAGATTTTGAGGCCTAAATAATTTATTGCTGTACACTTTTATAGAGCTCATGCTCTACCCCCCCCCCCCAAAAAAAATCTTACGTACCTAAATTCAATTTAAATTTCATGTCATCAGAAAAAATATAAATTTCTAAACTAAACATTCCAATTTTTAATAATGAAATTCGGTCGAGACTTCCACAATTTAAAAAAAAAAAAACAAACATGACTTCTAGAGAATTTTTGTGAAAAAATGAGACTACTTATTTGGTATTTTTTTGGTAGAAAAATGAAACTCTTTGTTGACAAGAGAGGAAACTTTCAGTCAATTTTTGGAAAAAATGAGACTTCCAGATCAATTGAGGGGCTTCATGGAAAAGGGGCCTTGGTCAATTTTTTTTCACTGATTTTTACAAGTTCAAATGGACTTAAAAAATTTTTCTACAAGCAAACATTTTCCAATCTGTTTTTTTTCTCATGGAAGAACACTTCAATATCACTGAATATGGTGAAATTAATTTAAATTATTATTTTTAATACATTCAAAATTGTAAAAGAAAAAAAAAACAAAAAAATGACAAAGGCCCCTCTTCCATGCATGAAACCACTTAATTGTTGGCAAAAAAGGAAACTTTTGTCAATTTTGACAAAAGATGAGAATTTTTGTCAATTTATGGCAAAAAATTAATATTTTGAGAGTTTTATCAAACAGCGGGAAGGACTTTTTTGGCAATTAAATTGCACCCAGGTAAGAAAAAGCGACCTTTTCGCAATTTTTGTCAGAAAACTGAGACTTTGACTTTAAAAAACAAAACTCAGGATTTCAGAAATTTCGGAAGAAACGAGACTTTTGGCAATTATTGATAAAAAAGAGAGACTTTGGGACAATTTTTGAAAAAAATTTATAATTCTTGGCAACAAACGATACTTTTTGGCAGTTTTGAAAAAAGAAGAGACTTTTTGAAATTTTTGACAGAAAACGAGAAGTTTACAATTTTAGCAAAAGGCAGCCTTACCCTACTGCTGAGCTTGCTTTCGAAGAAGTCATTGTTTTTTCACTGTAGCCCCTACCCAACCTGTTTTGGTCTGATTTCAAGAAATAGCACTAGTATTTGAGATTTTGGGTCTACCTAGACTACGCCAAGGAAATCCAAAACCACACTTGAGGATCTCCTGAGCGGTTAAAAATTTGCAAATCGCTCATTTTTTGGTAAATTTGTGTTTTGAAAATCTGAAATTTGGGAAATATTTATTGGAATATTCGTGGCTCAAATTTTCAATCATTATTATCAATTTCAAAAAACTGAAAAAAATTTGTGAGTTTTCAGCTATTTTTCTCGATTTTTTGAAATTGCCAATAATGAGCAGAAAATTGGGACTACTGCGTTCCAAAATATTCTTCCAGCTTTCGAAATGATATTTTTGATGTTTGACTTAATTGATGCGAAATATTTGAAAAGAAAAAATTTTCAAAATACAGATTTACCCAAAAATGAGCGATTTGCAAATTTTCAACCGCTCACTAAAACCTTAGAAGTCGTTTTGGACTTTGACGGCGATGCCTAGGTCGACGCAGAATCTCAAATATGTATCTACTAACTTTTGGAACTGAACCATTTCCCCCAAAACAGGTGAGGTAGGGGCTAAAGTGAAAAAACACAATTTTTTCCACAATTTCTCCTCTTCAAAAACCCATGCCTATATCTCCTCTAGAGACACCTCCGTTGCTCAATTTTTTTTTTCAAGAGGCATTCAACTCGAAATGAAGATTTCCACTGAATTGGGTCAAAATCCTCCCTAATGAACTCGTTTAAAACACGCGGGCACTCCATTCACATCTTGTTTCCCCTTCCCACCCTTTCGTACCCAAAATCAAAACACAGCAGACGTTTCATGGGACATTGGGACACCCTGTATGTTGTGTACAATCTATCCGCAGCTCTACCTACCTACGTAAAAGAATGTAAGTATATGTATAACCTTATCGAATAATCTCTTCGGTACACACGAGTTCGACCCTGTGGCTCGTCTCGTTCAGTTCGAGAGGGCGGCGAGAGACAAGACATGCGACGCGACGCGACACGGCACACCACGTTGAAGAAAAAAATCCACCCCGAGGAGAATTTTAAAGTCGTATTAGGTAAAACACTGCGCCGTTTGAAAAACTCACCCCTTTGCGCGGGGGCGAGAGGAAAAGGAGACCCATCTCCGCCGCCGAGTCTATTATTAGATAAACGTCTTCTCACACCCTTTTTCCGCGATACGTCACTTTCTTTTCGCTTTCGGCCGCTTCGCCGCGCCGCGCCCGCCCGGCCTGTTTTTCACTATCCCGTATCCGATTCTTCTTCGCTCATCAAAAAGCGAAACGCCGAATCGACCTCAAACATTCAACCTCGCAATCGACGCGCCCTTCTAATCATTTCGACGCGGCGCGCGCGCTAAATGAAATCGCGAAGCGGAGTGCGGATACGGCGCGACGACGGCGACGGGCGACGGCCACGTATACACAGATACACTCACATATTACGTGTATAGAGTACTCGACTCGTCTCAGGCTCTGTTTCTCTCCCTGCGACGACTCACTCCACATCGTAGTCTTCTGTCTCTCTGCACACTCCGCGCATGCATATCTCGCAAAAGAAAACGTAGCAGAAAGAGTCTTGTTAAAATGCGACGTATTGCTATCTGGGGAAAATGAAAACACCGCCGACGTGTTTTTCACTTCGAATGTTAACTTCGCATTTTCTCTAAATAGCGCATCGTCGACGATGTCGTAGTCGTACTCGTCCAAAGTACATACAGAGTGTCCCACACAACTTCGAATCGGCGAGTTTTCACATCGCAGCACCGCGATTGGTCGAGATTTTTCGCAGAATTTTCTCATCAAGTTGGAGCTATTGAACAGGGTGTAATCAAAATAGGGTGGCATTTTTCAAAATGCCATTTTTTGGATTTTCACGCTGTCTGAGGCAATTTCCCCCCGATTTGGCCTAAAACTTAATATGAAGGTGGAGGTAGTTTAGGATGAAAAGTTGATGAGCATAATTTTTTCTGAGATATTGGCAAAAAAAGGGAAGATTTATTTTAAATGATTTCATCAGAGTGTGGTCAGAAAACAGCAACCAAAGCAAAATTTGCATCAATTTTTGCTCAAAAAAAGTCGTAGCAGTCGGGCGCTACGTATAAGAGCTAATTTTTTGTACAGAAAACTTTGTGGGCTTTTCAAAAACAATGGCGGTGTATATTAATTGAAAAATTAAAATTATATTATGAAGGTTGGAAATTGAAACCTGCAAAAGGTACTTCAGCGACACCGTCCCGTTGTACTGTGAAAACTTGGACGACCAAGTCACTTAGGCTGTCCTAAAGGTCATGTAACACAAAAAATTGGTAATATACCCAGAAAATGCACCTCTTTTTGACCCCAGAGAGAGGTCAAATAGAGTCGAAAGGTTTAAATCTACAAAAGGCACTTCAGACACATTCTCTTATTATAATGTAAAAATTTGGACCATGTAGGTAAATTAGGAAGGGCTGCAGGCTTTCCTAAAAGTCAAAAAACACATAAAATAGTACAAAAATGCGCTTTTTTGACCCTGGAAAGAGGTCAAAAGGGGGTTGGAAGGTCGAAACCTGCAAAAAGAACTTCAGGCACATACTCTTATTGTACTGTAAAAATTTGGACCCTCTAGGTCACTTTGGAGGCTTTCTTTAAAGTTGAAAAGTGCGTACAGTAGTCCAAAAACCACTTTTTAACCCTGGAGAGGGGTCAAATGGGGTTGGAAGGACATAAGCTGCAAAAAGCAATTCAAGCACATCCTCTCATTGTAATGTAAAATTTTGGACCCTCTAGGACAATTTGGAGGCTTTACTAAAAATCAAAATACACGTGTAAAATAGTCCAAAATTCACTTTTTTGAGCCTGGAGAGGGGTCAAATGAGGTTGGAAGGTCAAAAGCTGCAAAAAGCAATTCAAGCACATCCTCTCATTGTAAAGTAAAATTTTGGACCCTCTAGGTCAATTTGGAGGCTTTACTAAAAGTCAAAATACACGTGTAAAATAGTCCAAAATCCACTTTTTTGACCCTGGAGAGGGATCAAATGGGGTTGGAAGGACATAAGTTGCAAAAAGCAATTCAAGCACATCCTCTCATTGTAATGTAAAATTTTGGACCCTCTAGGTCAATTTGAAGGCTTTACTAAAAGTCAAAATACACGCGTAAAATAGTCCAAAATCCACTTTTTTGACCCTGGAGAGGGGTCAAATGAGGTTGGAAGGTCATAAGCTGCAAAAAGCAATTCAAGCACATCCTCTCATTGTAATGTAAAATTTTGGACCCTCTAGGTCAATTTGGAGGCTTTACTAAAAATCAAAATACACGTGTAAAATAGTCCAAAATCCACTTTTTTGACCCTGGAGAGAGTTCAAGTGGGGTTGGAAGGTCAAAAGCTGCAAAAAGTAATTCCAGCACATCCTCTCATTGTACTGTAAAAATTTGGACCCTCTAGGTCAAGTTGAAGGCTTTACTAAAAGTTGAAAAACACGTATAAAATAGTCCAAAATCCACTTTTTTGACTCTGGAAAAAGGTCAAATTAGGTCAAAAGGTTTATAAATTATAAACCTGCAAAAAGCACCCAAGTGGCACCCTACCATTGTATGATGAAAATTTGGGCCTCCTGGGTCAATATGGTGGGTAGGGGGAGGGTCAATAATACGGCTAAAATAAGATTTTTCCCACCTTAAATGGGGTGGGGATGACCTAGGAAGCTGAAATTTGGAAATGTTGATCACAGGGGCAGTAGTAACCACCAAAATATTCTCCTCTAAAAAAATGACCTTTTGATAATTTTCAACTTTGACCCTCCCCACTCCAGGGGTCAAATAGGATTTTTGAGAAAACCCTATTCCCCAAGTTTGACTTTATTTGATTAATTAGAACAGGTTCCAAGTCATAAAATGTTCGGCTGAAAAACTTAAATATATTATGTACATAAATGTATCTTTGGGCCTACTGCAATAAACATCATTTTTTTTACAAAAATTTGGCTAAAAAGGTATCTGTCAATTTTGGTGAAAAGGGCACTTTCAGGCTATTCTGAGCAAAAAAGAAGGGTTTTCTGACAATTTTTGAAAAAAAAAAAGACTTTTTAGCAATTACTTTCCAGCAATTTCGGCAAAAAAGAAATACATCAGGGCAAATTTTGACAAGAAAGGGATTTCTGACAATTTTGGAAAAAAGGGATGGGTGACTTGAAAAACTTGCAAATTCTTAAAAAAATATAAGGAAAATTTTAAAGTTTTGATTTTTAAAAAATGTGGAAAGCAGATCAAAATCAAAAATATTAAATCTTTGGATTGATATGGCCTTTTCTCTTCTCCAGAAGTAAAACTGACTCGTTAAAGGGGAGATAAGGAAGGGGCTCGAAAATCATACATTTCATTGCTGAAAGTCATCATACAAAAAGGCAATAACTATCCATGTTTTTCATTTCCAGCCAAAATCCACTTTCAGAATCTTTCAACAAACTCTCTCCCACCCCCATCTCATCTCATCGCTCTTACATCCCTTGAAGGTATTTTTTTTCAAATTCTCGAGCCAATTTTCCTCTCAAGATGAGATCAAAATATGAACCATACTGCCTTGAAAACGCTCAAACATGAGAAAACATTTTTCTTGGAACGTAAACAAATTGATTAAACTTGCTCATACTTGATTTCCAGATTTTGCCCCTCATCCCTCTTTAAATTTTGAAATCAATTCGGAGATCTGCGGACTCGGCACGAAACTTGGGACACCCGGTATACTCACTCTTTCAGTACACATATACGTTTACTATACGTGTTTTACACACAGTCAAAAACGCTACGAACAGAACAAAAAACCACCACCTTATGCGGAGCAACGACAGCACAGAGGGTTGCGCTTTCCTCTCGCGACTTTCCTCTCTTCATCGCTTCTTGTTTGGCTCTTGTGTGCTTCGATTATACGACTATATAATATTGTCGTCGTCGTCTTTCATTTTTATACCACGCACACACATACACAGAGCGTGTACCCAATCGATCCTTAATAAGTATTTTCCAACAAGCATTCAACCATGTACACTACAACGATATTTTTCATCTTTTTGCTCTTTCTCTCTTTGCTCTCATCTTTTCTATCGCTCTCTATATACTCGTATACTAGTACTCGTAGGTACCTATTTATCGAATTAAATAACGTCTCTCGCAGCGTAATACGAATAGGTACTGTGTACACTTCGCCAACGAGCAACGATCCATTTATACGAGAAAATTATTATTCGCCATTCTTCGCGGGGTTGGTTTTCTAATTCCAATGTACGAGAATGGCGTACAATTATTATCCTTATAAATACTGCTCTATAAACACTGCACCGAGACAAGAAGAGAGCAATTAAAAAAATTGAATAGAAGCATCGCGCAGCAGCTTTCATACTTTTTTTCAGATGAGTTTTTTCTTCTTTTTTTCAAGTTTCGATGAATGCTCGATTTTTAAAAGCATAGTTGAGAAACATTTTGTGAATAATTTCATGCTTCTTTTTTCTATTAATATTTACTATAGGGGTGGCCTTTTTTCTTCTTCTTCTTCTGGAAAACTGAATGGAGAAGGGTGGCTTTTGGTGTCTAGACTTTGGATAGCCGTAATTAAAAATATTGACCCTTTTTCTGCCTCAATACCTTTTACACTTACTCTTTGATGCTCATTTTTTTTGAAAAATTTGACAAAATAAAAAAATTGATTTTTTTTGAGATTTAGTCGATGATTTTTCACACTAACTAAACTTTTGAAAATGGGAACATCAGTTTTTTTTATCTTCTTTTAAAACAGAAAAATGAAAAAAAATTGTGCTCATTATCAATGGTGTCATTACTCCCCTCCCTCCTCCCCAGAAAAACATAGAATGAGTATCTTATAGAAGGGGTATGCAGATCTTCAATCTGACTCAAAATTTAACTGAGCTCAGCAAACATTTTTGTGATAAAATGGTCACAAAAAACGTGGGGAAAATTCGAGTTTTTTTCAGTCAATATCCACCTAATCCTCCCTAACTTTCACAAAAAAAAAACTCCAAGCTTCAAAATTTTGAAAACAAAAATTCTGAATGGTTCAATTTACTATTCATTTTTAGTTTAACGTCTCTTTCAAAAAGTAGGTAAATGAAAATGCCAATTATGACACACGAGTTTTTTTTAATGGTCCAGCAAAATAATTCCGAAGAAAAAGGGGTGAGTGGGGATGAGGGGTTCGTAATTTTCAATAATTTGTGATTTTTGACAAAAATTCGGGCAAAGGCAAATGTGTTCAAAGAAATTCAAGAGAAAGAGCAGAAAATTGAAAATCTTTCATTTGAACAGGAAAAGCTCAAAATTGAAATTAGGGGCGAAAGCTCAACTTTTCATAGTACGAATGAAAGTTGAAATCATAAACATTTGAAAATTTGAAAAGCTTTAAAGTGAACAACTTTTTCAAAACTCTCTTTTCAACAGAATTATTTTCAAAATAGAAACGAGGGACGTGTTCAAGGACGCTGCAGAATTAAGGGCAACTTTTTTCTAATAAATGTAAAAAAAATTACATAGAAAATTAAAAATCAAGTATTAAAACTGAAAAAATTCGAAAATGAATTTCCATGGCGTAAGCTCAACATTTCATAACACGAGCGAAAGTTGAAACTAACCATTTGAAAATTTGAAAAATTTACATTAACAAGCCCCTTCTTTTTTTTATAGAATTTTTTTCAAAATGAGACCTGAACGTCGGTTAATGGGGGGGGGAGTGGGGGATTCGACTGAAAATTTTCCGACTGATACAGGGAAAAAATACTAATTTTGTCTATTGATATCAAATTCATAATTATGACTCATCAAAAATTTTCATTTTCTGTTTTGGATTTTTGGGGGCCCAAATGTGAATTTTTTCATTTTAAAACAAGAAACAAATTGACTCGAGCAAAGCAAGCGCGAAAGTATTCGAAAATTTGATTTCGAGAGACCTAAAAACGATGTTTTTTTTGTAATGGAAGTCGACTTTGAACAAAAAAAGGAGAAAACTATTGAAAATTTGTATGTATTTTAAGAGAACTAAAAACAATGTTTTTTTAATGCAAGAAGTGTATTTTTTGGCTTTTAAAATTTTAGAATTTGAAAGATTTTTTTTTAGAATTTTAATTTTGAAAAAGAGAAGAGAACAGAAGTTTATTTTTTCACTTTAAAACTTTGAAGGTTGAATGATATTTTTTTAGTAATTTTAATTTTGAAAAAGAAAAGCAAACAAGCCGTAGCGAAGCGAGAGCAAAAGCTTTCGAAAATTCGTATTTTATCAAGTAAAAAAATTGTTTTTTCATCACAACAGGCTCTTGTTTCACCGGGCCTTCCAGAGGAAGCGCAGGACCTGCCCCCCTCCTCTCGACGATCCTGTAAAGATCAGTTGAAGTATTACTAATTCAAAGGCACTGAGTTTAAGTAATATTGGTTCATTTCTTCGATTCGAAGTGCCCAGTTTGAGCCCCCAAAATTTGAAAACAAGTTGACAATTTTTGGAAATGTGATGCAAAAAGATCAAATACGAGTATTCAAGTTTTGGGTTCGCTCCTTCGCTCAATGTGCCTCAAAATCTCCGATTCCCCTATTTTTCCAAATTTCAGGAAATCGACTTGGTAATTATACCCTTTTTCAACTCAGAAACTTCTCGTGCGTTTTAAGCTAGAAAATAAAAGTAAATTTCAACATCTTTACCCCCCCCTCCTCTTCCATTACCAATTTACCATTTCCTTTTGCATACAACTTTCAGTAAATCGCTCAGTCGAGTCGATTTTTAGTTCTAATTTACGTAATAATTGAAAATTGGGGCCGAATTCAAAGAGATCTCAGTTCAGTCAATTTCAAAGGTTTTAAAATTATAAAAAATTGACTTACTCATTACGAACAGTATCTTACGCTAGTGATGAAAATATTTACTCACCTGAAACAAAACAAAAAACGATCGATTAGAAAATTGGCAATCATCTCATAGCAGACATAAAATAATCCAAAAAGTAAATCTAAAATAAACAATGCCCTTATTCGACTTATAAGAGAATGGTGGTGGGAGGGAGGGAAAGAGGGTGGAAGGAAAATCCATTCTGAGCTGAACAAAGTTCACATGTTTCAAGTTCTTATCTCAAGCTCCGGAATTTTTCAGTCTCTCCAGGAAATTGAATCCATGGATTGGCTAATTTTCCAACTTTTCTTTGCCCTCACTTCCCTTCAATCCTGTTGACCAATCCAATCAGCTCGTGAGATATTACGATTCCAAAAATTACATTCAACAATATACGAGGACTACAAAAAAACAATTTTCAAAATCTCGCAGATCAATTGAACTCCATTCGATGGTCCAAAACTACGAGTATAGCTTAAACAACCTTCCAAACTCGAAAACTCATCTCACAACTCATCTCACATCTCATCTCATGAAAAAGAAAAGAGCACAACGTGACAGGGATTTTCGCAACATTCCCTCTCTTTTCCGCTCCATCCGATATTTCTAGTTTTCATAGGGTGATGCTGAAATGAAGTAATATATTCATGAATTGCGTAACCGAGTCCAAGCCAAAAGCCTCTATACATATACAATCGTATACACATAGGTAAACGTAATACCAACTATTGCAATTCAATGAACGTTAAATGAGGATCCCCTTGTGGTTAGCAAAGACTACCAGATCTCATTGTACATAATTATTCCATCCATTCGAAAGAGTGTATATATATTTCAACAACCCTACATCGTGCGTTTTAGGAGTAAATTAAAGGTCTTTAGGACGAATCTATACCTTACGTCCGCTATTCGCGATACAAATCCGAGATTTTCGGAAACTCGAATCACATGCCAGGTTCACAATAGTATCTATCTATACTCTTTCGATACAGGTACGATCTATAAAAAGGTATACTTCTCTACACACACACACACGTTACCGTAACTAATTACGACAATAGTTCCTGTGGTTCTCTCTCACACACGCGAAATCCTTCGATCTTCCAAGTTCTTCCAATTTCCAAGAATTGTCTGTAAAAACACCTCGCTAGTTATCGGCGCGGCGGCGGCATGGCAAGGATATACGAGTAAAAACAGGAAGAAAGGGCTAAGCGTGAACGGTGATTTTATACACGAGCATTCTATACTAGTTCGCGGCCGCGTATTGTATAATAGGACGAAAAGTCAAACGCTATTCAAATAGCTCGACGGGGCGTCGAAAAAAAAATACGATGGTCTACCTCATATGTGCACACTCTGCAGTCGTCGATTCATCGCTCTCTTTTTGAACCAGTTTAAATTTGGAAACCAACGAGGGTAAAATCGTATTCAAGGTTTCGACATCTTTCTCTCTATTGTTCGCATATGTGCGAGTCTTTTTTTTCCTCTATTTTATTACCAAAGAGTACCTACTTTTATGCGAGAGCGATCCAGCTACCGAATGTACCAAAAAAAAGGATGAAAAAAAAGGCGAGTGACAAAAAAAAGTACCACCGGCGAAGCGCACGTAGACATTTATCTACTCGTTGGAAATAGCAAAAAAAAATCAGTGAAATTTACGAGAGAATGATCGAGTTTTACGAGATAATTATTTCAACTTCAAGGTGATAATGAATTTTTTTTTTGGTATTTTTGCTTTTTCAAATTGTTAGAAAATTCATTGCCACCTTCACAGGGTGTCTAGTCTTTCCTAGAACCAATCTCCTATGATTTTTATTCAGGTTTTCCAGACAAATTTTATTTATTTCCCTCAAATTTCAAAAAAGGGCTCATTTTGAGGACCCCTTACTTCACTCAAATGCATGGCTATAGGAGACTCAAAACATTTTCTGCTAACAAGGGAACCTTCTTGAGGTGTCACACTCCGATTTGAACGGGACCGCTATTTTTAGAAAGAGCATAGTCTAAAACCCCCAAAACCAAATTTTCAGCTGCCCAAGTTCATTTGTCGATTTTTGGCAAAATTTTGAAAATTCAAAAGTGACTGTTTTTGGCGATTTATGCTTTTTTTAAAAGTATGTACTTGATCAGTAAAAATGGTCAAAATAAGTCCCAAAACTAATATTAATTACCCAAATCCAAATTTCACCATTTCCAGCCATTCTGGAGTCTCCAGCGCGATTTTTCAATTTCTCCAGAATTTTGAATTCGCGCTCCAAAAGGCGTGAATATGAAGTTGGGCAGCTAAAAATCAAGTTGTACATTACACTCGACCTGTTTAACGAGTTTTTCCACATTTGAGCCGATTTTGAGAGTGACATCTCAAAAGTAGCTTTTTGACCAGCTTTTTTCAAAATTAAAAAATCCAAAAGGTCAAAAGATAACTGTTTGTGTGGAAATTTTTGAAATTCACGCAAATCGCTGTATTTTGTCTAAAACTAACCCCCTAAATCCAAATTTCACAATTTCCAGCCATTCTGGAGCCTCCAGCGCGATTTTCAATTTCTCCAGAATTTTGAATTTGCTCCAGAAGGTGAACTTGGGCAGCTGAAAATCGAGTTGTATATTACATTCCACCTGTTTAACGAGTTTATCCACATTTGAGCAAATTTAGAGAGTGGCACCTCAAGAGTGCTTTTTTGACCAGCTTTTTCCAAAATTAAAAAATCCAAAACATCAGAAGATAATCATTTGTGAGAAAATCGTTGAAATTTGTGCGAATCGCTGTTTTTTTCAAGAACTAACCCCCGGAGCGCAAATTCTATTATTTCCAGCGGTTTTAGAGCGAGATGGACACCTCAAAAAACCACCCTTGAGGTGTCACTCTTAAAATTTGCTCAAATGTGGATAAACTCGTTAAACAGGTCGAGTGTAATATACAACTCGATTTTCAGCTGCCCAACATCATATTCACGCTTTCTGGAGCAAATTCAAAATTCTGGAGAAATTGAAAAATCGCGCTGGAGGCTCCAGAATGGCTGAAAATTGTGAAATTTGGATTTGGGGGGGTTAGTTATGGACAAACTACAGCGATTCGCGCGAATTTTAAAATTTTCCTCACAAACGGTTATCTTTTGACTTTTTGGATTTTTTAATTTTGAAAAGAACTGGTCAAAAAGCCACTTTTGAGGTGTCACTCTCAAAATCGGCTCAAATGTGGATAAACTCGTTAAACAGGTCGAGTGTAATATACAACTCGATTTTCAGCTGCCCAACTTCATATTCACGCCTTCTGGAGCAAATTCAAAATTCTGGAGAAATTGAAAAATCACGCTGGAGGCTCCAGAATGGCTGGAAATGGTGAAATTTGGATTTGGGTAATTAATATTAGTTTTGGGACTTATTTTGACCATTTTTACTAATCAAGTACGTACTTTTAAAAAAAGCATAAATCGCCAAAAACAGTCACTTTTGAATTTTCAAAAATTCGCCAAAAATCGACAAATGAACTTGGGCAGCTGAAAATTTGGTTTTGGGGATTTTAGACTATGCTCTTTCTAAAAACCGTGGACCCGTTCAAATCGGAGTGTGACACCTCAAGAGGTTCCCTTGTTAGTCTAACTCTCAAAGTAAGCTTCAACACCAATTTTATTCAAAATTTAGAACATATTTTTCTTCAATTCACCCTCCACTGAATCACCATCGATCACCCTTTCAATCATCTATCTTCATTGGCCCACTTCTGATGACGAAAAAATCAAAAATTCTATCAAAAAAACAAACCACCTCAACTCCTCTCTGCTCAGACAGCACAAAACGTCTCTATTTCAACGTCTCAACAACACTGTACGACAATTTCACCTCAAAATACATCCTCGAAACAGTATTACGGAATTTCGAGACTCTCAACTGGTGGTATGTCTACGAGAGCTATACGAGGACGACGACGAGACACAACCCTTGAAGCAATTTAACAAAACGCCGAACTAGCTTTCATTTTCAATAAAGTACGTATCTGGGAAATCTTTCATCGAGTACCTGCGTCGTCGTTGTCGGTGGCAAATTGGACGAGATGAAATTAGTCTGAAGTGGCGACGACACGACCCATCAACGTGACGCCGTCTCGATGATTTTTTCAACGGTAATTTGCGCGAAATTTGAACGAGTATAGTTCAATCATTCATCATAAGTCATTCTATAATATGTATATTTGAAATTCGCCTCATTTGTTTACATATAGGTAGGTAAGTACAGAAGCATACAAAATGGCTCGGTTTGGCTTGGCTAGATCAGTACATCATTCATCGTTCGTACTTAGTACATAAATGCATAAATAAAACAAAAGAACGACCCGAAAATCAAGTTCTATCTACTATTTTCACGGTCGTGTACGTATTTAAAACCATCAATTTACAGTATTTTGAACCCGATTCTTCCACACGCATCAACTTGCGCTCTGCGAACATATGTCGTGGGAAATGAGCTATTTAAAAATATAATTTTCACATCGTAATAACGCGCGCGTGGTACTCCTAATACATATCTAACTTTGTACGTATATTTTCTCGAGTTCCATTCAAATTAAGAAGCTTGAACTAGAGATGGGCGGGGGAAGGGAGGGAAGCGATGGGACACTGCGGTACAGTAAACGGCGACCATTATGTATTATGAACTCAAAAATTTTGGCATCTGTTGAGAGCTCTCGTTAATATAATACCACCTTCGTGGTCACATTGGTGTTCTTGCAATTAAAAAATGTTTTAATGGGCTTGGTTTACCTTACTTTCCCAAGAATCATTTCGTTTTTGAAAAAAAAAAAAAGTAAAAAGTGAAAAAGTATAAATTTACCCATAAGTGGTATTTTTAGAAAAATAGTTTCCATTTTGATTAACATTTTTTTCGTATTGTTTTGTTTATTCGCACACATCTTTGAAAATTTCAAAAAATAGTCGATGCTTTATGAAGGGGTAGGGAGGGGGATTCTATCACCATTTCAAAAACCCAACCGTTTTCTCTATGATTTTTTTTTTACATTTTCAGACGTGATAACACAATTATTAGGTACAGAAATTTCATTAATTATTCTGCACCTTTTTTTTTTCATAACTAATCTTTTTTGTGATATTTTGCTTAATTTTTCTTTTTACAATGTTTCGTCAATTTTCGGCCAATTTAGTATTTTAACAAATTTTCAAGCAATTTTCGCAAAATTTTGTTCTGTTGTGCGAATTTTATCACCAATTTATGATAGTTTTCAGTAATTGGGATCAATTCAACAATAATTTTTATGATAATTTTTGCATTTTTGACAAATCTTTGAGAATTTTTTATTATATTTCTGGTAACTGTGATCAATTTTTAGCCAAAAGAATGACTTTATGATGAATTGATCACTATGTGATGACCTGGTAGACAACTTGATGGACAGACTCAGGCTTTTCCGCAAAATACTTTTTCAAATTATATAATTGATTGAGAGGGTTGGGGGGGGGGGGGGGGGGTTGGAAAACTTCCAACTGAAGAAAACATTTGGACCTTTTTTTTTTAAATTCAAGATTCTAAAACGATTCTGATTTTTCCCCCAATTTTTCATCAGCTAAGAAGAAAATCGAAAAAATTCTAATTTTTGTAAAAAGTTCTCAATAAATGGAAAACTTTCAACTTTGATTTGAAACACGAGAAAGCAGGATATTTCACGAGAGGAAGGAGGGGGTTATTTCTGGGTGATTTCGATGTTATATTGTTTCGAGAAATTTCGAAGTTTGAAAAACAGAAAACTAAGGCATTTTTTTCCAAAATATTTTACTTATCAGGGGAGGCCCACTGTCGTTCCGATTTTCTTCTTAAAATTTTACATTACAAAAATAATTGAAAATTTTGACAGAAAAGTACTAACTTGATGGGAAATTAATCCAAAAATCTAATTTTGACTAAAATTCAAAAAATCCAATTTTCACTAAAATCCAAAAAATAAGATTTTTACTAGAAATGAAAAAAAAATCAATTTTTACTAAAATTCAAAAACATCCAATTTTTACTAAGATCCAAAAAATTGGATTTTTACTAAAATTCAAAAAAATTCACTTCTTACTAAAATTCAAAAAATCCAATTTTCACTAAAATTTAATAAAGTCCTATTTTTACGAAGATCCATAAAAATTTGATTTTCACTAAAATTCAAAGAAATTCAATTTTTGCTAAAATTCAAAAAAGTTCAATTTTCACTAAAAATTAAAAAAATCCAATTTTTACTAACTAAGATCCAATAAAATTTGATTTTCACTAAAAAAAATTCAATTCTCACTAAAATTCAAAAAATCCAATTTTTACTAAAATTTTAAAAAGTTCTATTTTTACCAAGATTCATAAAAATTTGATTTTCACTAAAATTCAAAGAAATTCAATTTTTACTAAAATTCAAAAAATTTGATTTTCACTAAAAATTTAAAAAAATCAATTCTCACTAAAATTCAAAAAAATCAAATTCTTAATAAAATTCAAAAAATCCAATTTTTACTAAGATCCAAAAAAATTTGATTTTCATTGAAATTCAAGAAATTCAATTTTCACAAAAATTCAAAGAAGTTTAATTTTCACTAAAAATCAAAAAAATTCAATTTTTACTGAAATTTAAAACAATCAATTTTCACTAAAATTTGAAAAAAATTCAAACTCAAAAGTACATATAGCAGTGGCTGAATTGAAAAATTAGATCATTTTTTGATTCTACAACTCTGAACCCTTTCCTCTTCTTCATCAGTAGGTATCCTTGAATCCTTAAACATGATTAAATGCGCCGAAAAAAATGAAAATAAAGATTGACGCATAGTTTGTTGGATTTTTGAGAGTGCTGTATTCGAATCAGATCTGATTTTTTGGGATACGTCCCTTCCAGATCCCACCAGAGTCATTTAAATTCTCAAAAATTTCCCCAAAATGGAGTTCAACGCTCGAGATTTTTCCTTGTGTTGTATTTGGCGAGGTCATATTTTCATTGTTGTTATACGAGTATGTTGACGATAAGTTCCTGTTACGGTTATTTTACTATATAATCAAAGTACCTTCGATGAAGAAATTAATCGATATTTAACCCAAATCATGCTCTCGAACTGCGTAATTTCGCGAATACCTACTCTATTTTTATTGCAAACGATCGATACGATGAAAACGTGCAACTCATCATTTCCAATGCTGACATTCAATTTGATATTTTCAAATATACCTACGAACGAGAAAAGAGATACTGGTAGTCGTTATCGTCGTCGTCATTCGTCTACACTATACACACGCTCGCAAATCCGATGACATTGATTCGATTGCATTTAATTAAACGTTTATACGAGGTAAATTTGTATCAAGCTGCTGCCAGCTTGATCGTTTATATACACTCGCTCACAACACAGTATATACCCGTCGTATACACATTTGTCATCGTGTACATTGCAGAAGTGGATGGAAAGGGGAAGGGGAGAGGAGGGTCGAGCGTCGAGCAACATAGTAAACCGTCTGTCTGTGTCTCCCATCGCCGACAAAATCCGCTAATTAATACCTCGATAATTTATACGGTTCGTCTGATTGGATTTACTCGACACAAACTCGTTGCATAATAATCACCAGACGAGTACAACGTTGAAGCAGATAAGAGTGAGGTAAAGGGTACCCCTACAGGAAAAAAAAATATACTTACATTACACGCATCACGTTAATATACAACAGACAAACAGACAGACAGACAGATAGATAGGGAGATTTCTTGCATATATTTTATACACGAATAAGAAGGAAAAAGAAAGAGAAAGAAATAACTCGGTACTCGGCGCACAACGCGGCCCGGCAACGAATCGACGAAACCCTAAGAGAACACGAACAATGGAAGGAAGATTATTAAACAGAAATTAATTAATTACATTGTTTCAACAATGAGCTTGTTATAAACAACGCAACAACAAGAAGGTAATTAAACAGATAAAAAAAAATGCCGTGGCCTTGAAAATCATTCAAATACGACCGAACGCAATTACCGACAATTTGTCTTCGAAATATTACTCGACGTGTACTTATACATATTTTGTACCATAGTATACCGCATATGCATTGCACACATATGCCAGCAGCATGGGGCAGGCAGGCAGGCAGGCGTTGCGATTAAATTCGTCGAAACATTTTAACCATTTAAATATTAACGACCTTGCGACTCGAACCGCTTATTCATTCATTTTTCATTACTACATACATAATACGTGTGTAAGTGAGTAAGTAAAGTACTTCTGCATACTACATATAGCATGACCGAAGAGGCAGCAGATAAACAGAGAAGAATCAGTGGTGTTGGTTTAGCAGATCTATATTACTTTAAGCAGATCTCTCGTGCTCGAAAATGTGTTTTACCTTGTGACATAAATAATGTTTAAAGTACGAGTACATCAGTTCACCATTAACCCTTTGTTTAAGAAGTTGAAGTGATCAAAATCTTATACGTAAAGCCTTCTTTGAGGTACCTGATCTTCAGGAAGAATCAAATTGGAGTGTCTGGGGCAAGGGTTAGAAGGGTCGGATCAAAAAACTAAGGCGAAATTCGGACTCAGTGCCCCAAAAAACTCAACAAACGATATGTCACATGGTCGTATCATTTTTTTCACCTTCAGGGCCAAATTGGGGTGTCTGTAGCAGGGGTTGGAAGGGTCAGATCAAAAAACTAAGCCGATATTCGGACTCAGCGCCCTCAAAACCCAAACAAACGATACGTCACAGTCACTCGATTTTGAACGTTTTTTTCAGCTCTTTGCCAAACATTTTTTCACCGCCATTTTTATAGAATATTGAGCCAATCATTTCGCGTTTTTCTTCGAAGTATTGATAATAAGTTCTCTTATGAAATTATTTTTCAAGTATGCAATAATTTCTCACCATGGCTACTTTGAGAAAAATTCTGGTTACCTCCGCTTTTATGACACCCCCCCCCCCCCCCAAAAAAAAGAGAAAATCTGAAATGACAAAAATCACCATTTTTTTGATAACCGAAATTTAGACCTTTTTGACCCCCCCTCCCTTCCTCTTCTCCTAAAAAAGAGAGACTAGATAATTAGATTTGAACCGAACCGAATTTCACCATTTTCCGGCCGATTTTTGGAGT
Source organism: Planococcus citri (assembly GCF_950023065.1). Taxonomy (NCBI): domain Eukaryota; kingdom Metazoa; phylum Arthropoda; class Insecta; order Hemiptera; family Pseudococcidae; genus Planococcus; species Planococcus citri. The sequence goes on from NC_088681.1 coordinate 14,454,392, forward strand.
TTCTAACGCAATTTTCAATTTCTTCAGAAAACAAGGATTAGGAAATTAATTCGAGTTCCTGAAAACCAAATTATGGCTGATTCTACGATCTATTTACAAATTTATCTACATGGGGTCGATTTCAGGGTGTCAAATAATCCCGCGTATCCTGTTTTTGTCCTACTGTTTGCTCATATTATTGTGTCTCGAAATTTTGCTTTTTTCTAGACTTTTTTTTTGGCAACATTGCCAAATAGTTCTACTATTTTTCATTTTTCAATAAAACTTTGAAATTTTTCATTTACATAATATTATGTATTTTGTTGAAAATTAAAATATTTTGATCTGAAACTCCTCATTCCCCCAAAAATGAAATATTTTAAACAGAATTTCCTTCTGAAAATTTCAATTTTGTGTGTTTGTATTCTTTTTCGTATTGAAGTGCATTCTTGACACTATAGTTATGTTTTTTTCATTTTTTTAAATTCTCAACACAGCTCATCAAATTAGTATTCTACTCTTCTGTCAAAACTTCAATTTTTTTGAGTTTGAATTTTTTTCAAATTTTAGTAAAAATTGAATTTCTTTGAATTTCAGTAAAAATCAAATTTTTTTGAATTTTAGCAAAAATTGAATTTTTTGAATTTTAGTAAACATTAATTTTTTTAAATTTTAGCAAAAATTAGATTTTTTGAATTTTACTGAAAAATAAATTTTTTGAATTTTAGCAAAAATTGGATTTTTTGAATTTGAAAATTGAATTTTTTTGATTTTTAGTGAAAATTAAACTTCTTTGAATTTTAGTGAAAATTGAATTTCTTTGAATTTCACTGAAAATCAAATTTTTTCGGATCTTAGTGAAAATTGGATTTTTTGAATTTAAGTGAAAATTGAATTTCTTTGAATTTTAATGAACATTAAATTTTTTGAATTTTAGCAAAAATTGGATTTTTTGAATTTTAGTAAAAATTAAATTTCTTGAATTTTAGCAAAAATTAGATTTTCTGAATTATAATGCAAATTGATTTTTTTTGATTTTTTAGTGAAAATTGAACTTTGATTTTTAGTGAAAATTAAACTTCTTTGAATTTTAGTGAAAATTGAATTTCTTTAAATTTTAGTGAAAATCAAATTTCTCATTAGAACTTGGATTTCTTGAATTTTAGTCAAAATTGAATTTTTTGATTTTTAGTGAAAATTGAACTTCTTTAAATTTTAGTAAAAATTGAATTTCTTTAAATTTTAGGGAAAATTGATTTTTGTTTAAATTTTAGTGAAAATTGAATTTTTTTGATTTTAATGAAAATTGAACCTCTTTGAATTTTAGTGAAAATCAAATTTTTTGGATCTTAGTGAAAATTAAATTTCTTAAATTTTAGTAAAAGATGGAATTTATTTGAATTTTAGTAAAAATTGGATTTTTTTGGGTTAATCCATAATTTTTGGTCAAAATTTCAATTATTTTTGTAATGAAAAATTTCAAGAAGAAAATTGGAACGACCGACAGTGACCTTTCTCTGAAAAGTAAAATATTTTGAAAAAAATGCCTCAGTTATCCGTTTTTCAAACTTCGAAATTTCTCGAAACAGTAGAGCATTGAAATCACCCAGAAATACCCCACCCCCAGCCCCTCCTTCCGACCGTGAAATGTCCTGCTTTCTCGTGTTTCAAATCAAACTTAAAAATTTTCCATTTATGAATTTCTCACAAAAATGTGAATTTTTTCAGTTTTTTTTCTCGGCTGATGAAAAAATGGGGGAAAAAATCAGAATCGTCATAGAATCTTGAATTTAAAAAAAAGTTCGAATGTTTTCTTAGTAATGAAAATAATTTGAAGAGTGATATTCCAAAACTCGCTTTGTCCATTTTCACAACTTTTCAGGAGAGAGGAAAAACAGTTTCCCTTTAAACGGGTAAATTGGCTTTTTAGGCGAGTTTAGCACTTTATTTGGGTGGATTTATGATGTAGGAGTGTAGGTATACATTTCATCCACTAAATACTGCTGAAAAAAACTTCAATAAAAATGGACAAAACGCGTTTTGGAACGTTATTTTTTTTTAAATTTTCAGTGAATTGGCTATTTAGGTGAGTTTAACACCTCATTTTGGTAGGTTGATGATGTAGGAATGTGAGTTAATACTTCATCTACCAGGTACCACTGAAAACCCAACTTTGATAAAAATGGACAAAGCGAGTTTTGGAATATCACTCTTCATTTGGA